>NW_017670807.1:27750-37677 GCF_001879085.1 Nicotiana attenuata
TCCCCGTTTGTGCTTTTTATACGTGACTGTGTGTGTGCGTTTTTGTTAAGAGAAGCCATTGAAATGGCTCTTCTTCTCTTGTGAAGGAGACGAGATTCAGAGGGGGGGGTCTCGTATGGTGTATTGCGGCTGATGGGGACTGGACCGGGTGATGTTTGGGCCTGGACCAAGGTTGGAACTGGGGGCAGGTCAAGGGCGTTTGGGCTTTAGCTTAATCAAAGTAGAGCAGCCCAAGACCAGGTCTCTTTTTTTTGCTTTCCTTTTCTTTTTGTTTCTGTTTTTTTTTTAATTCTAATTTCTTTTAAACTAAAATTAAAAATGAAACAAAAATTAAATCCTAAATCAAATTGTCTTACCACATTGAATTAATTAACTATAACTAACAATTATCACAAATAATTAAAAACCAAATTTAAAGGGGAAACTATCGAAATTCCAAAATTAAAATTAAAAACAAAAGTAGACTATTTTTGTGATTTTTGCATTTTTGTAAACTTCTAATTACTAACTAATTCCAAAAAATATGTAAAATTTAAACCCTAAATGCAAATGCCAAGTATTTTTGTATTTTTTATTAATTAAAAATGCACAAACAAAATGCAAACAATTAGCAGAAAATGCCACGAAAATTCACAAAATTGCAAACACTGAAAGAAATTATTTTGTTTGGAATTTATGGGAGTAATTCATATAGGGCAAAAATCACGTGCTCACAATACCTGTACTGTTATTATATGGATTTGGACTGTACCTTTTTGAGCTCGTCACTACTTTCAGCCCAAGGTTAATCCGGTTACTTATTGAATACTCGGTTGTACTCATACTACACTCTGCACTTCGTGTGCAGATCCAGGCACTTCTGGGCACGGAGGTTTCTAGACTCAGTGCAGTTCTGCTTGGAGATTATTGAGGTAGTTGTTATGACGTCCGCATACCTCGACTCCTTAGTTTATTTTGTACAGTTCTATCTTTCAGACAGTTGTATAGATGTTTAGATTGTGTTGACACTTAGTAGCTCATGTACTCGGTGACACCCAGATTTTGGGATTTTTTTTTTTGGTGTGGTTGAGTCGCACTTTGGCTTATCGGGTTTATGAGGTTTTTCACTATTAAACTTGTTATATCATGCTTCTAGTTTAAAATGTGAATTTTTCATGTGATTGTAGGCTTGCATAGTAATACAGTAAGCACCCTCACGATAGGTTGAGATTTGGGTCGTGACATTACTGTATCGCCTTTAATTTTTACAACTGATACATATGTGATAACTTGTTTCCCCGTAGATTTTGACGATCTTTTTAATAGATTATAATGCCATAAAATTAAAAATTAAATTATATCTCCTAAGATTTTGGTAATTGATTTTATCTCCTAAAATTTTAGTAATTGATACATATGGATTAACTTATTTTTTGCAGCTTTAGCTATCTTTTGAATGGATTTTTAATGCAATAAATATTAAAAAATGATTATATCTCCTAGAAGTTTGGTAATTGATACATATTTCAAGCAAAAATTACGTTCATTTTATTTTTGTTTGGTCCTCTCTTCATCTTATTAGTAGCTCGAGCATATCAATTAGTGCAACTTTGTGGGTAGTTTCACCTGGAACTAAGATTTTAAAAGATAAGTACACTTTTTATTAATAAGAAAGAGAACAAATGATTAAAAAAAAAGACACAAAGAAATTGACTTACCTAAAATTAACTATTCAGACGTGGGTGAGGGTTGGTTTAGGTTAGTTAATTTTATTTTTAAAAAATAAAACAAAAAGTATGTTCATTCATTAAAATTCAGACAATATTATCGAGAACAGTAGAATAAAAGTTAAAATAAAAAATATTTCAAGAATAATAAAATATATATCTTCTATTATATTAGAAAGGAGAGTAGCATACAAAAATATTAAACAAAGTGCTAATAATTTTTTTTATAAACAATGCAATAATAATACTAAATATTGGATAATATAATAATAAAATACAAAAGAAAAAAGTTATTCGATGACTATATAAGTCTTCTTTAATTTAATAGAGATTCTGTTATTAGGTATATCGTATTGACAAATAAGACGATAATTAAAACTTATTATAGCATACGATCTAATATGTTCAAACAAGCCCAATTATCATTTAATTAAATTTAATTAATAGTTTTTAATATTAATCGCGCATCGCTCAGGTACGACTACTAGTAAACAAAAGCGTGTTGTAAGTTCAATATAAACGATCACTTGTCACTGTCACGACCCAAATCCACTACGGGTCGTGATGGCGCCGGACACCGTTGTCAGGCAAGCCAACTAACTCATCCATTAATTTCTCTTTTAATAATTTTAAAAATCTAAGGGTTTTACTTCCATTTTTCATATACATACAACCTCTCTTTCAATTCAAATGAAGAGATAACTAATAATACGCAACTTTCAAAGAAAAACTATCCCAGAACCCGGTGTCACAAGTGCATGAGCAACTACTGATAAGGACAATAAAATACAAATGTCTGTCCGAAATATAGTGGACAGAGAATAAATAAGTAAGGTACTGGAAGGGAACTACTCTAGTTGCGGGTCGTCTCAAACAATGCAGCTCACCAAGTCCCCAAATCATCCGTGCTGCTACCAAATGTAAAATATACCTGTGCAACAAAAATCCACAGAAGTGTAGTATGAGTACGTAATCAACGTGTACTCAGTGAGTATCCCGCCTATCCCGAAGGGGTAGAGACGAGATGGCCAATTTCGACACACACTAGAGGTCAATTATCAATATTCAATAATGCGAGGATAATCGTGGAGTCATATAGTAGTTCTAGTTCAGGAAGCCAGGAAACACAAGTAAAACACCTTCAACAATAATCAAGGGCTTCAAGATTTATTCTTTATTATCTTATCAATTTATTTCAAGCCCTGAAGGGCCAATTCCACATATAAAGCTCTCAAATGACAAATAACATGCGCAAATCACGCCGAGGCGACGACCCGCTCCAACAGGAATGTAAACTGTGCACTGCCGAGGGTCGAGCGGCACGAACCAATAGATGCATCTATTTAAATCTGCCGAGGCGTTCGGCCCGTTCTACAAATAAACACATATCCTGCTCGCGGATCATCCATGCGACGCAGGTACACACAAAATACATGCTCAAATAGCCAATTAAGAATTTATCGAGGATAATTATTCAAATAGTCAAACTTCTCTTTTTAACATTTCAAGAAAGTTAATATTAAATCTCTTTTTAAATTCCTTTCCAATTCAAGGTGGTTTAAACAATTCAAACTATCAATGGGTTCACAGTTAATCCAAGTATAACATGTTTTTGGGTCCTAGACTATCCGGACAATAGCATAATAGTAGCTACGCACGGACTCTCGTCACCTCGTGCGTACGTATCCCCCACAAATAGGAGCACATAACCAATTTAACTCACCTATGGGGTAAATTTCCCCTCACAAGATTAGAAAGGAGACTCACCTCGCTCCGAAGACTCATAACCGGCATTCAACATTCTTCCGAAGGCTTGAACCGACGCACAATGCACCAAAACTAGCCAATTAACGACAAACTAATGAGAACATGCTCAAATACTTGTTAGAAATTCAAATTATACAGATTCCCAACTCCGCTTAGTGTAATGACCAAAATGCCCTCGGGCCTAGGTAACCGAAATCCAAAATTTCTCGAAGACAAAGGTTACCCATGACCTCAGGAACTCAAATATATATTTTTATCCTAATTCCATACTCAAAATCGTGGCTAAATTCCAAGAATATCATTTTCTAGGTTTCCACCAAAAACCTCCATTTTTACACTAATTTTCATGCTTAAATCCATACATAATTGATGTATTTAACTCAAAAGTGATGGGGATAACTTACCTTTATATAGATGACGAAGTTCCACTTCTGGAGCTCCCTAAATCGCCCCAAGCCATGAACCAAATGAGAGAAATGACTCCATGCACGATTTAAAACAACCTTACTGCCTCCAGGTGTTCCGTTTCTGCGGTGCAATTTCTGCTTCTGCGGATGTCGCTTCTGCGACTATTTAACCGCTTCTGCGGTTTGGGCATGAGGGAACTGACCGCTTCTGCGTTCTGGGGGCCACTTAAGAGGAACCGCTTCTGCGGTTTTCCTTGGACCTGGCCCCTTCCGCTTCTGCGAGCTTTTGACCGCATCTGCGGTCCCGCTTCTGCGGTCCAAGAACCGCAGATGCGGTTATGACAGAAGCAGCAAATCTCAAGCCTTCCCAAATTTCACTTTCGATCCGTTAACCATCCGGAATCCACCCGAGGCCTCCGGGACCCCAACCAAACATACTAACCAATCCCACAACACATTACGGACTTGCTCGAGGCCTCAAATCACATCAACCAACGCTAAAATCATGAATCAACCCCCAATCCAAGCTTTATGAACTTCAGAACATCCAACTTTTACTTTCGATGCTTAAACCTGTCAAATCACGTCCGATTGACCTCAAATTTTACACACAAGTTATATTTGACATTACGGACCTACTGCAACTTCCGGAATCGGATTCCGACCCCGATATCAAAAAGTCCACTTCCGGTCAAACTTCTCAAAAACCTTCAAATTTCTATCTTTAGCCAAATGGCTCCAAAATGACCTACGGACCTCCGAATTCACTTCCGATCGCGCCCCCGACTCTAGAATCACCATACGGAGCTATTCACAGTCTTAGAATCCCAAACGGACATCGATAACACTGAAATGCACTTCAAGCCAAACTTATGAAATTCCTTCTAAAATGCTAACTTCCACAATAGGCGCCAAAACGCTCCCGGGTTATCCAAATCCCGAACCGAGTATACGCCCAAGTCCGAAATCATCATACGAACCTACTGGAACCTTCAGATCCTGATTCTGAGGTCGTTTACTCAAAAATCCATTCCTAGTTAATTCTTTCAACTTTAAGCTTCTCAAATGAGAATTCTCTTTCTAAATCAACTCTGAACTTCCCGGAACTTAATTCCGACCACGCGTACAAGTCATAATACCTGAAATGAAGTTGTTCATGGCCTCTGACTGCTGAACGGAGCACTAGGACTCAAAACGACCGGTCGAGTCGTTACATTCTCTCCCGCTTAAACAAACGTTTGTCCTCGAACGTGCTGAGAACTATGCTGGAGTAGTCTGAAATCACTGTTTAACACCTCGTGCACCTTCCCGTGCTACCACAACTCAGTTGAGCACATCAGCTCGATCAAATTTTGAAGATATTCCCTATTTATTAACGCAAATAAGCCTTAGGGCCCAATTCCAACATCCAGAATTCTATGCTCGACCTGCTTTCAACATACAATCACCAAATCGATCACTACATGCTTTACCCAAACATGACTGCATATCTTTGCTGAATTCGCACTTTCCCTTATTTTACTCACCGGATCACGATAACATTTTCTGTTCAACTTAGTCGAAATTCCACGAATCTGGTGCTCCCATTGCACCCCATAACATAAACAGGTCTTACTCCCACTCTTACAACACCGCCACAATGGAAGAGATGTGAAGAAATTCATAATCACTGCCGAGTCAATCAATCATTGAGTCTATACTTCTAGCAAGAAACATTACCATATTCTGAAACAAGTGGAGATCTTGCTCTTTAACATACTCTATATAGTCAGATTGCACTGATCCTGATTCCAATGGGCTCACCTCACCCAGTACTAACTGCTCAGGCCATAAGCCACCCCGGACATAATCAAAAGTCTCATGTGATACCACAATGTGCCAATAGGCTGCCATTTTAAAATGCGATACAAAAAGAAAAATGAACTCTGAAAGGAATTATCTAACTCCCGCACTAATACGGACTTCCCTTAGAAAATAGGAAACAGAACACAATAAACAGATATGGGAAACTATACTGAACATTACGCTGTTGCGGCGTGCAACCCGATCCAAACAACATAACCATGGCGGCGTGCCAACCGATCCAAACAACATAACCATGGCGGCATGCCAACCGATCCAAATAACATACCCATGGCGGCGTGCCAACCGATCCACACGTAGAACTCACATAAGGAGATATACATCGAGCTAAATTTGCTCATTACAACAGCATACCAAATATCGGTTATAAGCACGCTAAGTGCATAATACCATCTCTAAGGGAACATATAGCGTCATAAGCTACAAAACTCAAGCACAACTAGGGTGCGATATACAGACTGAATCTCAAGAGCCATCCTGTTCATA
This sequence comes from Nicotiana attenuata, assembly GCF_001879085.1. NCBI lineage: Eukaryota > Viridiplantae > Streptophyta > Magnoliopsida > Solanales > Solanaceae > Nicotiana > Nicotiana attenuata. The sequence continues at coordinate 33,980 of NW_017670807.1, forward strand.
GTACATCATCTCTGCACGGATCTTCAACACATAAGAAATTTCTCAAGCCGTCTCGCAACTCTCACGGCGCAATGCATCACTACATGGAATATCTGACAACGAAATAACACCCTGACTACCCCATAAGGAGCGCATTACTAAAATGAACACAACTGGCCTGACATAGAGCCCAAATTCACATTTACACCCATCCACCGACCTCAAGTCGATCCTGATCATATCAAACTAAGCCAATAACCTTTCAAAGGTCCATACTAATTTTTTTTTCCTCTTCTCATAACACACAAGGACCACCATCATAACCGGAGCGAACCTCCACAGTCCATAACCCAATAAACAGAGTGCCCTCCGGGCATAAATTCTCAAATTAATGATATTACCACAATCTTCATACTTGGTCTAGATCTTAAATCAGTCAAGTGACTACGTGCCACATTTATGAAACCTGTGGGACACTCCCCCACAATCTACCATAACAATTTACTTGGTCTTACCTCCAACCCACCGACCGCACTAACGCTGAAAGCGATCAAGAATCATTAACCAAGATACAAGCCCCCTTTACCAGGCACCAATCTCAGGGGACGCTGAAGACAATGCCAACTTACCTTAAACGCCGAAGCTCCTTTCCTGCTAATCCGAGCCCGTGACATCCTTACCAGCACCAAGCTGCAACCTTGATCCTCACTTTGAATTCCCATGCTACTCACTGCACCAATGTGCCAACATACGATAGAACACGATTTTTAACATTAACATTTTAACACTTCATCATATAAGAACTTTTCATTTAACTCACTTCAGGAGAAACATAGCAACGCACGGGCGAATACTCATAATCGTAAAATATGCAACCATCCAAGTAGCGGTCTAAGCCACCATAGCCCCTTCTGGAATCTGCTTCCACACAACAGGCCATAACAATAGAAGGCCTCTGAATAACATCATTTGCGGCGGCTGACAAGCCTGATACGTGCCATCACCAATCACTTACATAACTCGATCACGCTGCAGAAACTGACTGCCAACACCAATATGCCAAATTCAACTATGGCCAATCAACTACCTTCTTCCAATTTATCCTTGATTGCCTTAAAGATATCACTGATTTCTTCCAGCACATAACATACTCCCTCTGCACTCATCCTGAGCGACCTCGAATCACGAGACCATGCTGTCTCAAATCCCATGAACTGACTCATATCTCTCAAATGCCATACCGCAAGCCAAAACATCATAGAACGTCCTGAGTCTCCATTCGTAAGCTGCTGCATAAGCTTGATTCTCAACTGCGCCTATAGGCTCGAAATCATTAAGTATTATACTTCATCTTTTGAATTTTCACTAGGACCGCTGCTGAGAGCCACCCGCTCTGACTTGGCCCCGAATATAATCAACTCCATAAATCTTATAACACATGAATACCCTCTCGACGAGGCACTCGGTGGAATCACTTCCTTGAAACCTGCATTTATACAAGGCATAAATCCTGAATCCTTCCCCAAGTCTGAACATGGGCCAATAAGGCCAGTCATAACATGCATTTCAACAATCCCTTTGCTCAGTTCATCTCTTATGTTCTTTTCCCGTAGCTAGAATAACCCATCAACATACTAATAACCAGAAACCTAGCAAGCAATCAACTCTGCAACCCTATCACAAGCGGTGGGACTCTCCCACTTAGCTTGAAGCCATAATTTCACCAATCTGGAACTCACTCGTCCTTTTAATCCCTTATAGACATAACTTTGCACAATCAACCGCCAAAATTCTTGAGATCTCTCTGTAAAACCCCTTTCTTATACTCTAAATCATCCACCACATTCGCACGATCGATTCCTTCGCTACATACCCGATAAGATTCTTCGCAGAAGCCTCGCCAACCACGCGACTGCTAATCTGCTCACTTGGCTAACCCACCTATAGAAGGCTCTCCCCTGGCATCTTCCAACACTGCTGCACAGGGTACAATTACTACGACATCAATGACCCTTCCTGAGTCTAAGCTCACACTCCGGTTGCACCGGTCCATTTTACCCATTGTGGACATCATTGAAATGTGCGACAACATCATCCCAATTCAAAGCCATGCAGCATCCTTCTTCATTTAAGNCAACGCGTTCGCGATTGGGAGGATGCGAACGCGAAGGAGAAACACTGGGGGGTCCAGGATTTTTTCTACGCGAATGCGTGAAAGCCCACACGAACGCGCTGAAGAAAGCTGCAAGGCTACGCGTTCGCGAACAGTTGAATGCGAACGCGAAGAGGAAAATACTGGGGTCCCAAATTTGGCTTACGCGAACGCGTGATGTTGTACGCGAACGCGATGAAGGAAATTCTGATGCTTCGCGAACGCGGGAGAGAGAGTGCGATCGCGAAGAAGGAAATGACTGGGCACCTGTTGCAGACTTTTCTGCAACTTTTCTAAGTTTTAAAACCTCCCGGAACACCTCCGAAACACTCCCGAGCCCTCGGGGCTCCCAACCAACCACACACACTAACTCGATATCATCTTACGAACTTGCTCGAGCGATCAAATCGCTAAAATAACATCAAAATCAAAGAATCAACCCCCAAAACTCATAATTTTCATTTCAAAGTTCATAAACCTTCAACTTTAGCTATTTAGGTCCGAAACACGTCAAACGACGTCCGATTTCGACCAAATTTCACAGGAAGCGCTTAACGCATATTTAAGACCTGTACCGGGCGTCGGAACCAAAATACGAGCCCGATACCTATATTTTCTAACTCATTTTCATTTCCATTTTTCCTTATCAATTTCAGAAAATAATTTATCAGAAAAATTCTTTTACCGGGGTTCTGGACCTCGGATTTCGACTCCGGGCACATGCCCGAGTCCCATATTTTCCTACGGACCTCCCGGGACCGTTACATCACGGGTCCGGGTCCGTTTACCCATAATGTTGACCAAAGTCAACTATATAATATTAATATCATAATTCACCAAATTTTTCACAGAATTCATATATTTTAACATAAAAATTTTCCGGCTTCGCGCCCGGAGTGCGCACGCAAATCGAGGCAATCAAAAGTGAAGTTTCCAAGGCCTCGGAAGCGCGAAAAAAGGGATAACCACAGTGATGACCCTTTGGGTCGTCACATTTAATTAGAGAAAAAAATGTATATTGGATGGAACTTTGAAATGCTTTATAAAAATATGATATGCACATTCCTAATGTGTATCTACTTACAAAAAACAAAAGTACGGAGGAAAAGAGCTGAAATAAGCAAAACCTCTATTTTCAAAATTATTTGATTTATATAATATAAATTTTAGTGGATTTTGATATCCTGAATATTATGATAGATTTACTACGTAGTAATTCAAGTAAGAAAAACTTTAATAAGATTAGTTTTAATTGATTTCAAAGTGATAAATATTAGGAAAAATAACTATTTTATCCAATATAAACTCTATTTTAAAAAGACGAATAACATTTTGCTAAGGTATTGGATTTTAACTAATTAGTTAATTCACATACTTAATTATTTATTCTCAACATTAAGAAAAGTATTATTTTTTAAATTCAAATTCGTAGTATTAGTACATCACAAATTTCAATTTGTTTAACTACATCTACACTAATGTTTAATCGTAACTATACTTTTTTTTTTGGTAACTAGTCTTATTGTACGTGCGATGCATGTATGTTCTGCGTCTAGATCGGAAGAGC
>NW_017670807.1:37724-96151 GCF_001879085.1 Nicotiana attenuata
TTCCAAAATAAACACACACACAGTCAGACAATCAGTCAAGAAGTCAACATGGAGCAATTATCCAAGAAAGGCCAATTCTCTTTAAAAATTTGAGAAAACGAAGCTTAAGTCTTTTTAGAAATCCATTTATTTATTTAATGTGATCGAAGCAATTCAAACCATCAATGAGTTCACAATTAATTCAAATATAACATGCTTTTGGGTCCTAGACTACCCGGACAATAGCATAATAGTAGCTACGCACGGACTCTCGTCACCTCGTGTTTACGTAGCCCCCACAAATAGGAGCACTTAACCAGTTTAACTCACCTATGGGGTAAATTCCCCCTCACAAGATTAGAAAGGAGACTCACCTCGCTCCGAAGACTCATAACCGGCATTCTACATTCTTCCGAAGGCTTGAACCGACGCACAATGCACCAAAACTAGCCAATTAACGACAAACTAATGAGAACATGCNATTAATTAAAGAAACTCTATTTCCTTATGTCATTATTACGTTAGAAAACAATAAGTTAGAATCCATCGAATTTCCTCACGTTCTCTATATCTTTTTTTACAAGAGTAAAAAAAATTTTTTAATTGATTTTGAAGGTCTAAACCTAATACCATAAGAAAAGTTTTAATAAACTAAATTTTATCTGATTTTAAATCCTAAATATTAGGAAAATTACTAAATGACAATATTGTCCTGCAAAATTTACTTTGAAGGGGTAAAATAGGCGAACTGCTTTTTATATTTGACTGTAACGTGGAAGAAATTAAAATAATATTATATTTTTCAAAGAAAACAATGATTTATGTAAAATAAACATAATTTAATTGATTTTAATTACAAAATGTTAGGAGAAGAATCAGTATTCTCGAATTTAAGTCCTAAGTATTAAAAAAATTACTAAATGACAATGTTGTCCATTGTAAAATTTACTCTTAATGGGTAAAAAGGCGAATCATATTTCGCTAAGAATCTTCGTACCTTTAATATTTGACTGTAACGTGGAAGGAATTACAATAATATTATATTGTTCAAAGAAAAAAATAATTTATATAAAATAGTTATAATTTAATTGATTTTAATTACCAAATCTTAGGAGAAGAATCAGTATTTTGTTGGGACATATATGTGGCTAGAGTGGAGCTCTTTTTAAAAATTAGCGACAATGATGTTTGGATTTTGTTTTTTCTTTCAAACATGGAGAATTCTCTTTTGACCCAAAATCTCAAACAGTATAATCTTTTATTGTTAAACGAAAATTAAATTGGATGGGAGAAAAGAAAAGGAAAAGAAGGTAGCCTCAAAGATTTTGAAAGGAACTGCTAAATAAGAAAGAAAACCTATAGATTAGTGATAGAAATCCATATTGATACTACATTAGTCTTTAAATATTTCTTTAAACGTGTAACCTCTTTCAATCCAAAATCAGTTTAATCGTTTATTCATTGAAAAGTTGAATTGGATGGTGAATAAGAAAATAAAAGACTTTAACGAAAATAATTCTTTCAAAACCCATATATCGGAAAAAAATTTAAAGAACTCACCTGTTTAGGAGCAATACATATATCGTTGGCAAAGTGCAATATTAGCAAGTCTTTTTATACTATTAGATCAAATAATATGGAAGGAATAAAAATTATGTTACATAATTTAAATAAGGAAAGAATTTATGTAAAGAAAACCATAGTTGATTTTGAATTCCTAAAATATTTAGATTTTCTACATAGTTTAAATAAGGAAAGATTAATAATTAATAATTTAGTTGATTTTAAACTAATAATTGACTCACAAATTTATCCAATGTGAAGGCTATTTTTAAAGGACAAAAAAGGCGAATGACATTTTGCTAAGGCCTTCGTACTTTTAATATAAATATAAATACCTCTTGAAAAAGACATTTTGTCACGACCCGGATTTCCCTCCCTTGGGAGTCGTGATGGCGCCAACTAATGTGAGCTAGGCAAGCCAATCCTTTAAAACTAATTACTTTATTATTCAATTATTTCTTTTTAACAAACATAAAGCGATAACGTATAAACAGTGGAAATTCAAAATTAAGCGGAAGAAAACAATACAATCTCTGAAATCTGTATCTTTTACAACTACTTAAGCCTTAATCACCCAAAACCTGATGTCACAGTGTCACAGACGGTCTAAGATTTACTACATACAAAGTCTGAAAAAAATATCAATACACTGTTTCTGAATATAAGGAAAATGAAACATGAAATACGGGGTAGAGGGAGACGCCAGGGCCTGCGGACGCCTGCAGGTCTACCTTGGATCTCCGCGTGGGCTGAAGGTAGCCTCCAAACTACGGATCGAAGTCAATAGCACTGGGATCTGCACAAAAGAGTGCAGAGTTTAGTATCAGCACAACCGCCCCCATGTGCTGGTAAGTGCCTAGCCTAACCTCGGCGAAGTAGTGACGAGGCTAGACCATACTACCACATAAACCTGTGCAGTTCAACTATATACTGTCACGCCCCAAATCCACTACGGGTCGTGATGGCGCCGGACACCGTTGTCAGGCAAGCCAACTAAATTATCAATTAAATTCTCTTTCAATACCTTTGAAAATCTAAGAGTTTTCCTTCCATTTTTCATATATAAAACAATCTCTGTTTCAATTCAAATTAAGAAATAACTATTAACACACATCTTTCGAAAAACCATCCCAGAACCCGGTGTCACAAGTGCATGAGCAACTACTGATAAATTACAACGTCTGTCCGAAATACAGTGGACAGAAAATAAAAAAAATAAAGTACTGGAAGGGAACTACACTAGCTGCGGGTCGCCTCGAACAATGCAGCTCACCTAGTCCCCAAATCATCCGAGCTGCTATCTAATGTAAAATATACCTGTGCAACAAAAATGCACAGAAGTGTAGTATGAGTACCTAATCAACGTGTACTCAGTGAGTATCCCGCCTAATCCTGAAGGGGTAGAGACGAGATGGTCAACTTGACATTCTCTAATAGTCCAATGATTATTTATCCTTAATATACATATTAAACAGTGGGTTTATTTTATAAACATAATTTTAATCCAGATAGAGGAAACAAGTAAACACGTAATTCTTTCATAGGAAAATTTCCAGAGTTTCTCTTTAAATATAATCCAAATATTTTTAAGCCACAAAAGGGCAATAATAACTTAATTAAGTCCAGGCAGCAACACAAGCATGCGCAAATCATACCGAGGCGACGGCCCGATCCAACAGAAATAAATGTGCACTTGCCGAGGGTCGACGACGCGCCTATAGATGCATCTATTAATCTGCCGAGGCGTTCGGCCCGTTCCAAAATAAACACACACACAGTCAGACAATCAGTCAAGAAGTCAACATGGAGCAATTATCCAAGAAAGGCCAATTCTCTTTAATAATTTGAGAAAACGAAGCTTAAGTCTTTTTAGAAATCCATTTATTAATTTAATGTGATCTAAGCAATTCAAACCATCAATGGGTTCACAATTAATTCAAATATAACATGCTTTTGGGTCCTAGACTACCCGGACAATAGCATAATAGTAGCTACGCACGGACTCTCGTCACCTCGTGCGTACGTAGCCCCCACAAATAGGAGCACTTAACCAGTTTAACTCACCTATGGGGTAAATTCCCCCTCACAAGATTAGAAAGGAGACTCACCTCGCTCCGAAGACTCATAACCGGCATTCTACATTCTTCCGAAGGCTTGAACCGACGCACAATGCACCAAAACTAGCCAATTAACGACAAACTAATGAGAACATGCTCAAATACTTGTTAGAAATTCAAATTATACAGATTCCAACTCCGCTTAGTGAAATGACCAAAATACCCTCGGGCCTACGTGCCCGGATTCCGAAATTTCTCGAAGAAAAAGGTTACCCATGACCTTAGGAACTCAAATATATGATTTTCTCCTAATTCCATACTCAAAATCGTAATCAAAATCCAAGATTTCTAATTTCCTAGGTTTTCAACCAAAACCCCAAATTTACACTAATCTTCATACTTAAATCCATACATAATTGATATATTTAACACAAAAGTGATGGGGATAACTTACCTTGACCTTGACGACGAAAATCCCCTCCTTGAAGCTCTCCAAAATTGCCCCAAGCCATGAAAAATGAGAGAAATGAACTCCCAATCACGATTTTAAAACATGCCTACTGCCCAGCATTTTCGCTTCAGCGGAACCCTGTCCGCTTCCGTGGTCCCGCTTCTGCGGACCGCTTGCCACTTCTGCGGCTCCCATCTACTCCAGGCCTTCTGCTTCTGTGGTCAGCCTACCGCTTCTGCGGTTCCGCATCAGCGTATCAAGGGCCGCTTCTGCGGTCCTGGCTGCCCTCGCCCTCGTCCGCTTCTGCAGCTTCTTCTTCGCTTCTACGGGGCCGCTTCTGCGTTCCTAATTCCACAGAAGCGGAAATGCCAGATACCAGATCCCTTCAGCTATTTTTCAACTTTCAAATTTGATCCTTTAGCCACCCGGAATCCACCCGAGGCCCCCGGGACCCCAACCAATCATACCAACCAGTTTCAAAACACATTATGGACTTGCTCGAGGCCTCAAATCATAACAAACCACGCTAAAACCATGAATTACACTCCGATTCAAGCTTTATGAACTTTGAACTTTGAACTTTCCAACTTCTATTTCCGATGTTTAAACCTATCAAATCACGTCCGATTGACCTCAAATTTTGCACACTAATCATATTTGACATTGCGGACCTACTCCAACTTTCGGAATTGGATTCCGACCCCGATATCAAAAAGTCAACCCCCGGTCAAACTTCCCAAAAACCTTCAAATTTCTATCTTTAGCCAAATGGCTTCAAAATGACCTACGGACCTCCGAATTCACTTCCGATCGCGCCCCCAACTCCAGAATCACAATACAAACTACTCCAAGTCTCGGAATTCCAAACAGACATCGATAACTCTGAAATGCACTTCAAACCAAACTTATGAAATTCCTTCTAAAATGCTAACTTCCACAATAGGCGCCAAAACGCTCCCGGGTTATCCAAAACCCGAACCGGGCATACACCGAAGTCCGAAATCATCATACGAACCTGCTGGAACCTTCAGATCCTGATTCCGAGGTCGTTTACTCAAAATTCCAATCTTAGTTCATTCTCCCAACTTTAAGCTTCCGAAATAAGAATTCTCTTCCCAAATCAACTCTGGACTTCCCGAAATTCAATTCCGACCACACGTACAAGTCATAATACCTGAAATGAAGCTGTTCATGGCCTCCAACTGCTGAACGGAGCGCTAGTACTCAAAACGGCCGGTCGGGTCGTTACATATACAACGAAAAAGAAGTACAGAAATAAATAGTCAAGTATGGGAGGGGTAGCATGCTACGGGGGGGATATCAATTCCAAATAGAAAGACAACAGTTAAATGAAAGAAGCAATATATATCTCGGATATCAACAAAGAAACAGAAAAATCAATAAATGCACGGCATCACCCTTCGTGCTTTTACTCTCGTCCTCACCAAAGCAATCATATAATGAAATGTGCACGGAATCACCCTTCGTGCTTTTACTCTCTTTCCTCACCGTATAATCAATATAATCAGCACGGAATGGTACATCATGCGGCACGGCATCACCCTTCGTGCTTTACACTCTTTCCTTATAATCATACACGGCATCACTCTTCGTGCTTTACACTCTTTCCTCACAAAACAATACACGACATCACCCTTCGTGCTTTAGCAGTCTTCCTCACCCAAAAAACAATCACAAACAATAAGGCAAGGGAATAAATGAAATTATAATAAGAATTCCGGCAAAGGAACAACAATTCAACAATTTAGTCCCGGCAAGGGAACAACATCAATAATCCTCAACATCCCGACAAGGGAGATAACAAATAAAGCAACAATAGCTCGGCAAGGGTGAAAACATAATAACCTCTTCTCTTTCTCACTTTTACTTCACAATTCACTTCATAACTCGAGCCAATGCTCTAGAGATTCAATTATCACTTACACTTTCACAATTCGTTACACAACTTGAGCCAACGCTCCTCAATGTTCATAGGTCACAATTCCTTCCACAAACTTTACACAACATATAGAAACCATCACCAAGGCATGAAAGATACAACAAAGTCATGATAATCACAATATAAGACTCAAGGGCATGCTAGACACCAACGTATAGATACTCGTCACCATGCCTATACGCCGTACTCAACAGTTACCACATAGCAAGTAGGACTCGACTCCTAATCCCTCAAGCTAAGGCTAGACCAAACGCTTACCTCGATGCCACGAACACAATTCACGTTTCAATTATATCTTTACCCCTCGATTCCACCACCAATTCGCTCGTATCTAGTCACAAGTTACATAATTACATCAATAAACGCTAAATGAATCAATTCGGATGCATGAAAAATGAATTTTCCCAAGGTTTTACCCAAAAAGTCAAAAATCGCCCCCGGAGCCACATGGTCAAAACCCGAGGTTCGAACCAAAACCCGATCACCCTTTCCCCCACGAACCCAAATATATAATTTGTTTTGAAATCGGACCTCAAATCGAGGTCCGAATCCCCAATTTTTGAAAAACCTAGGTTCTACCCCAGACACCCAATTTCCCCCATGAAAATCATTGATTTGAAGTTGAAATCATGTTAAAAGATGTTAAGGATTGAGGAAAATCAGTTAAAAATGACTTACAATTGATTTGGAGAAGAAGAGACCTTTGAAAAATCGCCTAAGTGTGTTTATGTTTTGAGAGGATATGAAAATGGGTTAAAAATTCGGCTAAGTATAAAAGTTGTAGGTCTCAGATGTGGGAATCGCGAACCCCGACCTCTGCTATTATGGGAATTGCGAAACAGGGCTCGCATTTGCGAACCCTTCAGGATTTTGGGACTTTCGCATTTGCGAAACATGTGTCGCATTTGTGATACATCAGCCTTCCAGCCATCATCGCATTTGCGAGAGGCTGTTCGCAAATGCGAAGTCGCATTTGAGATGATGAAGTCGCATTTGCGACTCAGGCTGCCAGTCCACTTCCTTCGCATTTGCGATGGTTTGTCGCATTTGCGAGCCAGGCTTCGCATTTGCGAAGCCTGTAGACCTGATACACCAGCTGAGAAAATCTGCAATGTTCTAAGTCCGGAGTGCACTCCATGGCCTATCCAAAACTCACCCGAGCCCTCGAGGCTCCAAACCAAATATACACACAACCTCAAAAACTTCCTACGGACTTATTCGTGTAATCAAATCACCAAAATAACATAATGAACATCGAATTAAACCTCAAGATCAATGAAATTCTCAAAACTTCTTAAACATCAAACTTTGCATTTAAGGTCCGAATCACATCAAATGGATTCCGCTTCTTACCAAACTTTACCAACAACACATGTAAATCATATTGAACCTGTACAAGGGCTCCGGTACCATAATACGGGCCCGATACCACCGGTTTCACATAACATTTCACTTTCAAAATCCTTTATATTTTTCAGAAAACAATTTCTTTCAAAAATTCATTTCTCGGGGTTGGGACCTCGGAATTCGATTCCGGGCATAGCCCAAGTCCCATATTTTCCTACGGGCCCTCCGGGACCGTCAAATCACGGGTCCGGGTCCGTTTACCCAAAACGTTGATCGAAGTCAAATTAATTCATTTTATAGTCAAAAATTTTCATTTTTCACAGATTTTCACATATAGGCTTTCCGGCTACGTGCCCGGACTGCGCACGCAAATTGAGGTTATGCTAATAGAAGTTTTTAAGGCCTCGAAACACAGAATTCATTTTAAAAACAAGTGATGACCTTTTGGGTTATCACATTCTCCACCTCTAAAACAACCGTTCGTCCTCGAATGGACAGAAGAAGGAAGTACCTGAGTCGGGGAAAAGATGGGGATAACGGCTCCGCATATCGACTCGAACTCCCAGGTCGATGCCTCAGCAGGCTGACCTCTCCACTGAACACGAACATAAGGAAAACTCTTCGATCTCAATTGACGAACCTGCCGGTCTAGAATAGCTACCGGCTCCTCGCCATAAGACATGTCCTTGTCCAACTGGATAGTGCTGAAATCTAACACGTGGGATAATCGCTGTGATACTTCCGAAGCATGGACACATGAAACACTGGATGCACGACTGATAAGCTCGGCGACAACGCAAGTCTATAAGCCACCTCTCCCACTCGATCAAGAGCCTTCATAGGCGACACTCGAAGCAATACCCGCTCACCGACCATGAATGCCAAATCACGAACCTTGCAGTCGCCATAGCTCTTTTGCCTGGACTGAGCTGTACGAAGCCTATCTTGAATAATCCTGACCTTGTCCAAGGCATCCAGAACCAGATCCGTGCCCAACAACCGAGCCTCTCCCGGCTCAAACCATCCAACCGGAGACCGACACCGTCTACCATATAAAGCCTCATTGGGAGCCATCTGAATACTCGACTGGTAGCTGTTGTTGTAGGCAAACTCTGCTAAAGGCAAAAACTGATCCCACGAGCCTCCAAAGTCAATGACACAAGCTCGGAGCATATCCTCCAAAATCTGAATAGTCCGCTCGGATTGCCCGTCCGTCTGAGGATTAAATGCTGTGCTCAACTCAACCCGTGTGCCCAACTCTCGCTGAACTGCTTTCCAGAAATATGAGGTAAACTGCGTACCTCGATCCGAAATGATAGACACAGGCACACCATGAAGACGAACAATCTCCCGGATATAGATCTCAGCTAATCTCTCTGAAGAATAGGAAACTGCCACAGGGACGAAGTGCGCTACTTGGTCAGCCTATCAACAATGACCCACACTGCATCGAACTTCTTCTAAGTCTGTGGGAGTCCAGTTACGAAGTCCATAGTCTGAAATGAACCACCGGGCCTCTGATGCTCGTACTTAACCTGCTGGCAATTCAAACACCGAGCCACATATGCAACGATATCCTTCTTCATTCTCCTCCACCAATAATGCTGTCGCAAATCATGATACATCTTCGCAGCGCCAGGATGAATAGAGTACCGGGAGCTGTGGGCCTCCTCTAAAATCAACTCTCGAAGACCATCCACATTAGGCACACAAACTCGATCTTGCAATCTAAAAACTCCATCATCACCTAAGGTAACCTGCCTGGCACCTCCGTGCTGCATCGTGTCTCTAAGGACACACAAATGGGGATCATCATACTGCCGATCTCGGATACGCTCCAATAATGAAAAACGAGCGACTTTGCAAGCTAACACACGGCTGGGCTCAGAAACATCCAACCTCACGAACTGATTGGCCAAATCCTGAACATCCAAAGCAAGCGGTCTCTCATCGGCCGGAATATAAGCTAAACTTGCCATACTGGCTAACTTTCTACTCAGGGCATCGGCCACCACATTGGCCTTTCCCGGATGATATAAAATGGTGATATCATAGTCTTTCAACAACTCTAACCACCTCCTCTGCCTTAAATTCAACTCCTTTTGCTTGAACAAATACTGCAGACTCTTGTGATCCGTGAACACCTCACATGCCACGCCATACAAATAGTGCCTCCAAATCTTCAACGCGTGCACAATGGCTGCTAACTCCAAATCATGAACCAGATAGTTCTTCTCATGAATCTTCAACTGCTGCGAAGCATAGGCAATGAACTTGCCATCCTGCATCAACACCGCACCAAGCCCGATACGAGATGCATCACAGTAAACTGTGTAAGGCCCTGACCTTGTGGGCAAAACCAACACCGGTGCCGTAGTCAGAGCTGTCTTGAGCCTCTGAAAGCTCGCCTCACACTCGTCCGACCATCTGAACTGGGCACCCTTCTGGGTCAACTTGGTCATCGGGGCTGCGGTAGATGAAAACCCCTCTATGAACCTACGATAGTAACCTGCCAAACCCAAGAAACTCCGGATTTCTGTAGCTGATGCTGGTCTAGGCCAGTTCTTGATTGCCTCAATCTTCTTAGGATCAACCTGAATACCCTCTGCTGACACAACATGACCCAGGAATGCAACTGAACTCAACCAGAACTCACACTTCGAAAACTTGGCGTACAACTGACTGTCCCTCAAAGTCTGAAGAACCACTCTAAGATGCTGTTCGTGCTCCTCCCGGCTGCGGGAATATATCAAAATATCATCAATAAAGACTATCACGAATGAATCCAAGTAAGGCCTGAACACTCGGCTCATCAAATCCATAAAAGCTGCTGGGGCATTTGTCAACCCGAATGACATCACCAAGAACTCATAATGCCCGTACCGAGTGCGGAAAGCTGTCTTAGAGACATTAGATGCCCTAATCCTCTACTGATGGTAGCCAGATCTCAAGTCAATCTTTGAAAATACCTTGGCACCCTGAAGTTGATCGAACAAATCATCAATCCTCGGCAGTGGATACTTATTCTTAATTGTAACCTTGTTCAATTGCCGGTAATCTATACACATTCGCATGATCCATCCTTATTCTTTACGAACAACACCGGCGCACCCCAAGGTGCCACACTGGGTCTAATAAAACCCTTTTCAAGCAAGTCTTGCAATTGCTCCTTTAACTCTTTCAACTTAGGCGGGGCCATACAATACGGCAGGATAGAAATAGGCTGAGTGCCCGGAGCCAAATCAATGCAAAAGTCAATATCCCTGTCAGGTGGCATACCTGGCAGGTCTGAAGGGAATACCTCAGGAAACTCACGAACTACGGGCACAGACTCAATAGAAGGAACCTCGGCACTAGAATCACGAACATAGGCCAAATAGGCCAAACACCCCTTCTCAACCATACACCGAGCCTTCACATAGGAGATTACTCTACGGGTAGAATGACCAGGAGTTCCTCTCCACTCCAACCGAGGTAAACCCGGTAAGGCTAAGGTCACAGTCTTGGCATGACAGTCCAAGATAGCGTGATAAGGTGATAACCAGTCCATCCCCAATATAACATCGAAATCAACCATGTCCAGAAGAAGCAAATCTAAACGAGTCTCAAGACCTCCAACCACAACTATACATGAACGATGGAATCGATCTACCACAATGGAATCACCCACCGGTGTAGACACATAAATAGGAACACTCAAAGAATCACTAGGCATGACCAGGTACGGTGCAAAATAAGATGACACATACGAGTATGTAAACCCTGGATCAAATAACACTGAAGCATCTCTATCACAAACCAGAACAGTACCTGTAATAACTGCATCAGAAACCTCAGTTTCGGGCCTGGCCGGAAGAGCATAACATCGGGGCTGGGCCCCACCACCTTGAACCACATCTCTGGGATGGCCTGCCGCTGGCTGGCCTCCACCTCTAGCGGCCTGAGCTCCACCTCTAGGACCTCTACCTCCACCTCTAGCACCTCTACCCCCACCTCTAGCTGGCTGGGCGGGCTGTGGAACACTCGGTGCCTGAACCATGGCACGGGAACCCTGATGCTGAGAGCTACTCAGTGCTCGAGGGCAAAACCTAGCAATGTGACTCACATCACCACAAGTGTAACAAGCCCTCGGCTGCTGGGGCTGACGACCCTGGAAACTCTAAAGCAGCGGTGCACTGATAGGAGCTGGTGGTGCACTGTAGGACTACTGATCAGAATGTTGCATCTGAGGACCATGGCCACCTGAAGCACCGTGAGAAACCTGAAGTGCCGACTGAAAAGGCCTAGGAGGATGGCCTCTACCATACGAATCCCTACCTCCAGACGAGGTACCACTGAATCGGCCTAAATGACGAGGCCTCTTGTCTGACCTATGACCACCTCCCTGCGATAGAACCATCTCAACTCTCCGGGACACATTGGCCGCCTCCTGGAAAGATATCTCACTCCCAGTTTCCCTAGCCATTTGAAGATGAATCGGCTGAATAAGTCCATCAACGAACCTCCTCACCCTCTCTCTCTCGGTGGGAAGTATGATAAGAGCATGACGAGCCAAGTCGATGATCTGGTCTCATACTGGGTGACAGTCATAGAACCCTACTGGAGATGCTCAAACTGCCTCCGATAGGCCTCTCTCGGAGTGATGGGGAGGAGCTTCTCCAGAAATAGCTGAGTAAACTGCTCCCAAGTCAGAGCTGGTGATCCGGCTGGTCTAGCCAAGCAATAATATCTCCACCAAGTCTTGGCGGATTCAGACAAGCAAAAAGTAGCAAAATCGACCCCATTGGTCTCAACTATCCCTATGTTCCTGAGAACCTCATGACAGCTGTCTAGATAATCCTGGGGATCCTCAGAAGATGCCCCGCTGAAGGTAGTAGTGAAGAGCTTGGTGAACCTGTCCAATCTCCACAAAGCATCAGCAAACATAGCTGCTCTATCACCGGCCTGGGCTACCACACCCGACTGAACTGCTCCAACTAGCTAAACTGCTGGAGTCTGAAACTGGGGAGCTACCTGCTCCGGAGTACGAGTAGCAGGAGTCTGGGCTCCTCCTCCAGCCTGAGAGATAGCTAGTGCTACAGGAAGCAAGACTGCCCGGGTGACACTCTCCATAAGGCCCACTAGACGGACCAGAGCATCCTGGAGTACTGGGGTAGCAATAAACCCCTTTGGGACCTGAGTTGGGCCCACCGGAGCTGCTGGGGCCGGAACCTCATCATCGAAATCAACCTGAGGCTCCGCTGGTGGTGCTGCTGCTCTAGGCCGAGCTCTGCCCCTACCTCGGCCTCTAGCACGGCCTCGGCCTCGCCCTCTAGCACGGCCTCGGCCTCTCCCTCTAGTATGGCCTCGGCCTTGTCCTCTGCCCCTCGTGGGAGCTGTTGCTGGGGGCTCGGGCTGCTGGTAAGCGGATGAGGAAGCGCGTGTTCTCGGCATCTGCGAGAGAACAAAATAGAAATTCAATCAGTATCAAAAAACCAAACCGCACAGCAGGAAAGAAAAGATGGGAAATTTTCCTAACTCTGTAGCCTCTGGGGATAAATACAGACTTCTCCGTACCAATCCCTCAGACTCTACTAAGCTTGTCTGTGAACTGTGAGACCCATGTAACCTAGAGCTCTGATACCAACTTGTTACGACCCGGATTTCCCACCCTTGGGAGTCGTGATGGCACCTACTAATGTGAGCTAGGCAAGCCAATCCTTAAGACTAATTACTTGATTATACAATTATTTCTTTTTAACAAACATAAAGCGATAACGTATAAACACTGGAAAATTAAATTAAGCGAAAGAAAACAGTACAATCTTAGAAATCTGCATCTATTACAACTACTTAAGCCTAAATCACCCAAAACCTGGTGTCACAGTGTCACAGACGGTCTAAGATTTACTACATACAAAGTCTGAAAAAATATCAATACATTGTTTCTGAATATAAGGAAAATGAAACATGAAATACGGGGTAGAGGGAGACGCCAGGGCCTGCGGACGCCTGCAGGTCNATTTTAATCCAGATAGAGGAAACAAGTAAACACGTAATTCTTT
The DNA here is from genome assembly GCF_001879085.1 of Nicotiana attenuata. Classification (NCBI taxonomy): domain Eukaryota; kingdom Viridiplantae; phylum Streptophyta; class Magnoliopsida; order Solanales; family Solanaceae; genus Nicotiana; species Nicotiana attenuata. The sequence continues at coordinate 51,126 of NW_017670807.1, forward strand.
CATAGGAAAATTTTCAGAGTTTCTCTTTAAATATACTCCAAATATTTTTAAGCCACAAAAGGGCAATGATAACTTAATTAAGTCCAGGCAGCAACACAAGCATGCACAAATCATACCGAGGCGACAGCCCGATCCAATAGAAATANTCAGCATAACCGACCCCATGTGCTGGTAAGTTCCTAGCCTAACCTCGGCGAAGTAGTGACGAGGCTAGACCAGACTACCACATAAACCTGTGCAATTCAACTATATACAGCGGAAAAGAAGTACAAAAATATACAGTCAAGTATGGGAGGGGTAGCATGCAACGGGGGGACATACCAAATGGAAAGACAACAGGTAAATGAAAGAAGCAATATATATCTCGGATATACACAAAGAAATAGAAAAATCAATAAATGCACGACATCACCCTTCGTGCTTTTACTCTCTTCCTCACCAAAGCAATCATATAATGAAAATGTGCACGGCATCACCCTTCGTGCTTTTACTCTCTTTCCTCACCGTATAATCAATATAATCAGCACGGAATGGTACATCGTGCGGCACGGCATCACCCTTCGTGCTTTACACTCTTTCCTTATAATCATACACGGCATCACTCTTCGTGCTTTACACTCTTTCCTCACAAGACAATACACGGCATCACCCTTCGTGCTTTAGCACTCTTCCTCACCCAAAAAACAATCACAAACAATAGGGCAAGGGAATAAATGAAATTATAATAAGAATTCTGGCAAGGGAACAACAATTCAACAATTTAGTCCCGGCAAGGGAACAACATCAATAATCCTCAACATCCCGACTAGGGAGATAACAAATAAAGTAACAATAGCTCGGCAAGGGTGACAACATAATAACCTCTTCTCTTTCTCACTTTTACTTCACAATTCACTTCATAACTCGAGCCAATGCTCTAGAGTTTCAATTATTACTTACACTTTCACAATTCGTTACACAACTTGAGCCAACGCTCCTCAATGTTCATAGGTCACAATTCCTTCCACAAACTTTACACAACATATAGAAACCATCACCAAGGCATGAAAGATACAACGAAGTCATGATAATCATAATATAAGACTCACGGGCATGCTAGACACCAACGTATAGATACTCGTCACCATGCCTATACGTCGTACTCAATAGTTACCACATAGCAAGTAGGACTCGACTCCTAATCCCTCAAGCTAAGGTTAGACCATACACTTACTTCCATGCCACGAACACAATTCACATTTCAATTATTTCTTTACCCCTCGATTCCACCACCAATTCACTTGTATCTAGTCACAAGTTACTTAATTACATCAATAAACGCTAAATGAATCAATTCGAATGCATGAAAAATGAATTTTTCCAAGGTTTTACCCAAAAAGTCAAAAATCGCCCTCGGGCCCACATGGTCAAACCCCGAGGTTCGAACCAAAACCTGATCACCCTTTCCCCCAGGAACCCAAATATATAATTTGTTTTGAAATCGGCCTCAAATCGAGGTCCAAATCTCCAATTTTTGAAAAACCTAGGTTCTACCCCAAACACCCAATTTCCCCATGAAAATCATTGATTTGAAGTTGAAATCATGTTAAAAGATGTTCAGGATTGAAGAAAATTAGTTAAAAACGATTTACAATTGATTTGGAGAAGAAGGGACCTTTGTAAAATTGCCTAAGTGTGTTTATGTTTTGAGAGGATATGAAAATGGGTTAAAAATTCGGCTAAGTATAAAAGTTGCAGGTCTTAGATGTGGGAATTGCGAACAAGGGTTCGCAATTGCGAACCCCGACCTCTGCTATTATGGGAATTGGGAAACAGGGCTCGCATTTGCGAACCCATCAGGATTTTAGGACTTTCACATTTGCGAAACATGTGTCGCATTTGCGTTACATCAGCCTTCCAGCCATCATCGCATTTGCGAGAGGCTGTTCGCAAATGCGAAGTCGCATTTGCGATGATGAAGTCGCATTTGCGACTCAGGCTGCCAGTCCACTTCTTTTGCATTTGCGATGGTTTGTCGCATTTGCGAGCTCGCATTTGTGAGCCTTGCGAAGCCTGCAGACCTGATACACCAGCTGAGAAAATCTGCAATGTTCTAAGTCCGAAATGCACTCTATGGCCTATCCAAAACTTACCGGAGCCCTCGGAGCTCCAAACCAAATATACACACAACCTCAAAAACATCCTACGGACTTATTCGTGTAATCAAATCACCAAAATAACATCATGAACATCGAATTAAACCTCAAGATTAATGAAATTTTTCAAAACTTCTTAAACATCAAATTTTGCATTTAAGGTCCGAATCACGCCAAATGGATTCCGTTTCTTACCAAACTTTACTAACAACACATATAAATCATATTGAACCTTTACCGGACTCTGGAACCATAATACGGGCCCGATACCACCGATATCACATAACATTTCACTTTCAAAATCCTTTATATTTTTTTAGAAAACAATTTCTTTCAAAAATTTATTTCTCGGGCTTGGGACCTCGAAATTCGATTCCGGGCATACGCTCAAGTCCCATATTTTCCTACGGGCCCTCCGGGACCGTAAATCACGGGTCCGGGTCCGGTTACCCAAAACGTTGACCGAAGTCAAATTAATTTATTTTATAGTCAAAATTTATTATTTTTCACAGATTTTCACATATAGGCTTTCCGGCTATGCGGCCGGACTGTGCACGCAAATCGAGGTGATGCTAAAAGAGGTTTCTAAGGCCTCGAAATGCAGAATTCATTTTAAAAACAAGTGATGACAAGGTCATCACACTTTTCTCTTTTGTTTAACTTAGACTTAGATTTTAAGAATTGAGGACAATTTGATTATTTCTTAAAATAGTATTTTTTTTTCTCATTTATTTATCGTAAGATTTTAGGAATGTATTTTTCACTTTCTTTTATTTATATTACAAAATTTAGGCATGTTATATTTTTCTTTTTAACACTTACATCAATTATGTTTACTCTTCATAAGTTTATGTAGTTACAATTAGTTTATTTCTTTGTTATTTAAATTAGGAATTGCTAAACACTTTGAAAATAATTTTGTTACTTCTTGAAAAATATTGTCTTTTTTTATTTGTGTTGTGATACTTTTTTATTTTCCCTAATAAATTATTTTGACTTTTTTGACAAAAAAAAAAAGGAATAGGACATATTTCAAAGAAATAAATTTAGCAATAAAATTTTATAGGAGAATTTTGCGTTTAGACCTCATAAAAAGGAAAGTTTACAAAATTTCTTTTTTTAGTTTTATTTGTTAAGCAATGTCATCAGGAAAAAAATTCTCACTATCAAAGTAGATAAGTTTCCTTCTAAAGGATCTGAAGGAATTATAGGCGGAAAATCAAAGTACTATATATTCGGCAAGTAATTAAACGACTGTTCCTAAATATTGAGAAAGTAATTTAATAATAAATATTATGAATATATTAGAATGACTATTTTGTCTAGTGTGAACTTCATTTTTAAAGGGTAAAAAAAGGCGAACGACATTTCGCTAAGGGCCTTCGTGCTTTTAATATAATATAAACCGTAACTATACTATTATCTCATATGACTTTTATGTTCAAAAGATAGAAAAATCGGTTTGAGGTTCACTTGGAATTTTTAGGTTAGTTTAAAGTCCTAATATCAGAAAGATATTTTATATTCTTTTCAATGTAATCTGTTTTAAACCATAAAAAACCAACCAACATTTGGTTATATTAAATTCCAAAAATTAATTATTTCTTTAACCATTTTATTAGAGTGTAAAGTTTTGAATTTTAATATATAAGAGTAAATACAAAATTGATAAGAATAATACAACAAAAAATAGAAACCTTAGAGTCACAATGTCATCATTTATATACGTTTGGGAAACTTAATAGGAAACTTTAATTAGAGTGTGATAATAATCCTAAATATTAGGATCTCTTACCTAGTTTAATAAGGAAAGATTTGATAACAAAATATTAATTGATTTTAAAGTTTTAGATATTAGAAAAATAATATAAATTACAATTATGTCCAATGTGAAATATAGTTTTAAGGGGTAAAAAAGGCGAACAATATTTCGCTAAGGGACTTCGTGCCTTAATATAGTATAGATAACAATGTATTTAACTTCATTCTTGTATATACTTCCTAGTAGTTTAGTTAGTTTAGTTTGTTAGTTAGTTAGTTGATACACAGTAGCTTAGCTGTCAAGTAGTTGAAGTCAGTTAGTGGCCTTGCATCCACGTCTATATATACATCCCTTTGGGATATCAAAAATACAACAATTCATTCTCTCATCTTTGAGAATCAAGTCTCCTTCTCTTTTAGCTCATGCGAAGGTTCTAGAGTCCATTAATAGAGTCTCTAATCGAGAGTGAAATTGGTTGTGCAAACGCATAAATTGACATGGTATCATAGCGAACGAACTTCCAATTCAATCGTTCCTGACATCTCCTAGTTCAAATAATCTGAGCAGAGTTCTTCGATCTGCCCTAATTCTCGATCGATGTGTACGGTGTGAGCTTCATCTCATCTTCAATTTTATTTTCTCAAATTCTACTCTTATTTTTTACTCTGTATCTCTTCGAATTTCAGTATGGTTGTTGTCGATCAAACCGATGCAACTGGTACTACCACAAAAGTCGAAACTGTTGTCAATTCTATGTTGGATCCCGGCGATCCCCTCTGCTTACACCCGTCGAACAATCTTGGAGCTATGCTAGTTAGTGTGGCCTTCAGTGGAGTTGGTTATAGATCTTGGAGACGTGCACTTTTGCGTGGTCTTTCTATCAAAAAACAAAACTAGTTTTATTAGCAGAGAATGCAAACGTCCTGATCTTTAATCACCCAAATTTCGGCAATGGGAACGATTTGATGATATGTTAACCTCGTGGATTCTGAGTTCACTCTCAAAGGAGATAGAAGATTGTGTGGAATACGTCAGTGATGCTGTTGAACTATGGAAGGAATTGAAAGATCGATATGAGCAAACTAATGGTGCGAGATTGTATCAAATTCAAAAGGAAATCAATGACTTGTCTTGAGTTCTAGACATCACTGGTTACTACACTCAATTGAAGAAACTATGGGAGGAATTGAGTACTCTGAGTGCAAAAATACAGTGTACCTGTGGTGCTAAGGAAAGCATGCACAAGGCTGAGCAGGATAGGCGACTAATTCAGTTTCTCATGGGGCTTAATGAGGTTCACACATCAGTGAGAGAAAGCATTCTCATGATGAATTCTCTTCCTTCGATGGCACAAGAATTTTCCTTACTCATCCAGGATAAAAAGTAACGAGAAATGAGACCTCCAAATCAGATGGTTGCAGAGTCTGTTTCTCTTCATGCTAATGCTTTAGGAAATGCCAAGAATTTCAGGAATAACAATTTTAGAACCAATTACACACCCAATGCACATTTTCCAGATACCAATAGGTCAAGGCCTTTTTGTGACTACTGTAAACACCCAGGACACACTAAGGACAAGTGTTTCAAGCTTTATTGTTCTTGAACAATAAGAACAAAAGAGTTGTGGCCAATGCACACTCCAATTTACCTGATGAGATGTCTGCCAAAGCTAAGGAGTTTGGATCCAAGGATGAAAGTCAGAACCTGAATCTGTCTAAGGAACAATATGGTCAGTTACTCAATATTCTTCACCATTTTCATACCAGCAGTGAGGGAGAGAGTTCATAGAATACAAATCATGGAGCTGGATCAGTAAACCTTGCTGCAGGAACTATGAATTTTGCAGGTATGATAACCTACACATCCTCTATTGATTTTGGCAAATTATATTGTAGATGTTTCAGAACTTGGACTGACACATGGATTTTAGATTCAGGAGCTTCAAATCATACGACGTTTAATAAGTCTTCATTAGTTGATATTAGGATCTTACCCTATCCCTTGTTAGTCACTCTTCCAAGTGGCTATAAAGTCAAAGTAACAGAAATTGGTAGTGTGTACCTTGCTCCCCAGATCACTCTACACAAAGTCATGTTTGTTGCTCCTTCCATCAAATTTAATCTCATCTCTATATCTTCCTTAACTACTGATAACTTGGGATTTTGACGCGTTTCATGCTCCTTCTTTCTTATGCTTTAATTATACATTCTTAAAAAATAGTCCCAAAAGGCTCATAAGTTGTGATTGATTGCAGGTTTGATCAACAAAGTGACGAAATGTCAAACATCGGCTCAAAAGGAGTGAAACATGCTCAAGTACCTAAGACAAGGCAAAACTCAGGAGAACAGGCCTAGTGCGGCCGCACTACACTTTGTGCGGTCCGCACTAGAGAGATTCAGAAATTAAGGCTTCAAGCAACGCGGCCGCAATCTATTATATGCGGTCCACGGTGAAGGCTCCGCGGCCGCACTACCATTATGTGCGGTCCGCGGAAGAGAAGTTCAGAGAGATGAAATATTCCTAGGTTTAAGTCATCGCGGTCCGTGGTCATTATTGTGCGGACCGCATTGGAGACCTCCGCGGTCGTGGTCCATTCTGCGCGGTCCGCGGAGCCTGAGTTCAGAGATCCAAGACTTCAAGACCAAGAGCCTAGTGCGGTCACATTCCATTTTGTGCGGCCCGCACTGACCCTGCATGGGCATTTTTGTCCAGTTTTTCCAGCTTAGTATAAATAGAACCTTTTTCCATTTTTAGGGTAATCAGTTATTTTAGAACACCATCTGCGCTCGTGAGAATCTATTTTGCAGCCATTTTTGGCATTTTTAGCTTAACTCTAACCATAGATTCTCTGTATTTTCTTTAGTGTTTAATAAATATGTCTTTTTCTTCATCTATTTCTCTGATTTTGTCTTCAAGCATGAGTAGCTAAACCCATTAGCTAGGGTTGTGGCTCAACCCTAGTGTGGGTAATTGATGGGTGTTTTGATTTAAGGTTAGATTGATTATGGGTGTTTGTTATTTGGGTCAATTTTATGGTTTAAGTTATGAATTAGTGGTTGCAAACACTAATTTGTGTTTAGTAGACTTGGGCTCTTCTTGAGAAAGAGAGCCTAAGTCTCCAAAATTGACTCAACAAGGAATTGGGATGGACTCAAGAGATTTGATAGTCCCAATTAGAGGGTTAAACCTCGAGAGAGTAATTACCCGACTTGAACCTAGTTGCTCGGGTAATTATGCATACCCAATTGATCTCCAGAGAGTCAATTGGGCAAAACCACTCTTTCTACCGAGAGGTGTAGAGTGGGTAGTATTGAGCAACGGTTATAACATATTTCCCCAATCATGTCAATCTTGCTTTGGATGCAATTACCCGTCAATTAGTCACCTAGGTGAAAGTCACTACCCTAGTACCTTTTTAAACTACTAGATACCACTTGTAGCAATTCATCTCTTAGCTTAATCTAGTTGCATTTTCAATTAGTAGTTTGATAAAAATAGAATTATAAAGAAAATCCAAATATGAATAGAAGACCAATTAAGAGCATACACTCATTCCTCAACTAGATAGATACTCGACTCCAATCCTAGCTCTCTGTGGATTCGATCCCGACCCAAAATCGGGTAAAAGCTATTGCGACCCTCTCTCGCTACTTTTTTTAGTGGTGCGGAGTTGGCAGCGATCACTTTTTGGCACCGTTGCCGGGGAGCTAACGGTTTTGGCTATCTATTTAGTTAGTTTTGTGTGTCGTTCTTCTTTCCTTCTTTGTTACTAATTTGTGTGTGTGATTACTATAGGTACCAAATGGCTTTAAATGCTAATGACCCTCTTGGAAATGTGTTTGCGGGGGAGGAGGTTGATGAAATTGGAGAGGATGAGGTGCCTCTTGTACCTCCAGGACCACCACGAGGCCGCCAGGCCAATGCTAATGAAAACGTTCCAGACCCTCCTCCGCCACCTCTAAGAGTGGTTTCGCGGGTGTTACCGAACCAGGGCTATGCGAGTGCTATTGTCCCACCCAGAATCCGGGCGGGCAATTTTCAAATAACTAATGTAATGTTGACCTTACTTGAGTAGCGTGGGTATTTCACGGGCGCTGCGGATCAAAATGCCTACAAATATCTAAAAGGGTTCGTGGATACATGTTGGGGTAGCAAGCAGACGAATGTGTCCGAAGATGCTCTTAGGTTGAGACTTTTCCCCTTCTCACTTTGGGGAAAGGAATTGGATTGGCTAGAGAGACTCCCCAATCATTCCATCACAACTTGGGATGAGTTGGCGGATAAGTTTATTGCTAAGTTTTTCTCACCTGGGCATATGGCGACACTTCGAGATAAGATATTGGCTTTCAAGCAAGAACCCACGGAACCCTTACATGAGATTTGGGAGCGGTTTAGAACAATGGTGAAAGAATGCCCAAACAATGATATGACCGAGGCGATGATTCAACAAACCTTCTATCGGGGCATTAATACTACAAATCAGTCATAGTCAATCAATTGGCCGGGTTTCATGAAGTTGTCTTATGACGAAGCTTGAGAGATTCTTGATGAGATGGCGGATACATCTTCCGCATGACAAAGTAGAGCCAATGTTCCCCAAGGTGACCCTACGGTTATTCATTTTCATAAGGAGTTACACGACCATGGGCAGGCTGTAAGGCCCCGTGAAAATTTGTACTCAAAGCCTAGTAGCTCGTAGTGCCCAGTTCCGAGTATGCGTTAGGAATGTGTACAAAGGTTCGGACCCTTTGTACTGATCTAAGCATTTAAAAATCAAGAAATCAAAGTTTTCCAAAAAAGTGCTATTATGCGGTCCAGAATGCGGTCGAAAATCAGGTATGCGGACCGTATTTCTGTTGCAAAGTGAGTCAGTGTGTTAGTCAAATTTGAGGTCAAAATGCGGTCCATTATGCGATCGCATAACTGATATGCGGACCACACAGTTGTCGCATAATCGTCTTGAGACTTTGTAAAGGGCAGTTATGCGGTGCATTATGCGACCGCAGAATGAGTATGCGGACCGCATTTCTGCCGCAAACCCAAACAGAATGTTCAGAGTTTTGGAGCACTTTTGCGGTCCATTCTGCGGACCGCATTTCCACTTTGCGATCGCAAAGTGCGGCCGCAAACCTGACTCGGGCTCCTATTTTTCTAAATTCTAAACCCGACCCCTTCTTCAATAAAATACCCCAACCCCTCATTTTAATATATTTTTTGAACAAACTAGAGAGAGGGAAGAGAGAGTTCTTGAGAGAGAGTCCCACCTTCATCAATTTGATTCTTCAAAGTCACCCGGGCCGGGCAAATTTCAAGTAATTGTCTTCATCTTCGTTCTTGCAGGTAAAAATCCCCAACCCCTTTTCATTTGTTTTTAAATTTAAACGAAAAAGGGGATTCTCATGCATTGATTCTTGAAAATGGAAGTTGAAATACACATGCATGTCTTTTAAAACCTAAAATCTAGTAAGAGGAATTGGGTAGAAGTAAAGGTTTGCAAAAGAGGGGTTGACAACCTAAATGAGTTCGGGTAGTAATTGTGAACTTCAATTCTAAGATTTATGTGTTAACTTGTGAACTAGATTGTCGATACTAGGCTATTGGTGAGCCGAAGTAGAAGTAAAAAGGGGAAATTCGATTCCAGGTATGTATGGCTAACTTTAACCTTTGTAAAGTCACCTTGTTTGGTGTACGAGTAATTGGTATGTGTTACCTATGTGGACTATTTGTGAATTCTTGTGATTAATATGCCTTGAACGTTGTTGGTTAAGTCTCCCGATATAATGGTGTAAGTAAATGGCAACAAACCAAGTGTGTGTGTGTGTGTGTGAATGTGTTTATGGGGTAAGAGTTGTGTAACAAACGGTGGAAAGAGATCGTAATTGATGCAATTGAAACAACTGCGGTAATATCATATGTGACTTGTCGTGGGCAATTATCGTTGTGACTTAAATTGTATACGGACTGTTGTATATGATGGAAATGGTATTGAGGTTAATGAAAACTCACTGTGAAATTGTTATTGTTGTTGTGAAATAATATTCAGGATGGCCTGAAGCCATGCGATTGAACTGTGAACTATTGTTGTTGTGTGAAATGTGATTGTCCTGTGGGATCGGGTTGCGCGCCGCAACATGAAGTTATAAGGTGTGGGTTGTGGTGATAAGTTGTGAAAGTTGTGAAATCATTGATGTGATGAAATGATGTTGAAAGGGGAAAAGGAGAGATTGTGAAACTTGTTTGGCTTTGGTTGTTCCTTTCAAGTGCATTTGATCGTTGATTCTATTACTGTTCGTTACTTGTGTATTGTTTGATTTTACTTGGGGTAAAGTTTGTTCATACATACCAGTACAATTCAAATGTACTGACGTCCCTTTTGCCGGGGGCGCAACATTCGTGTTATGATTGTAGGTGGATCTATAGCAGGTACTCCAGTTCACCGACAGTAGCACTCCTTCACTTCCCGTCAGCTGTATTAGTGAGCCCCTTTCCTTTCGGGGCCCTGCGTGGCTCATGCCGCTTTTCTTCCCGGAGTCTTATTTTGGTATTTGTGTAAGGTATAGCCGGAGCCTTGTTACCGGCAAGTATTGTATCACTCTTTTGTATCCTTAGAGGCTCCGTAGACAGGAAATGTGGGTTGTGAACTTATGTAAATATGTACTTTGTATGTTGGGCGATGTAACTTGTAAACCGCGCTAAGTAACCATGTATGTTATGGATATTTTGTAAAAAGGTGTTTAAATCATAAATGGCTATTTCCTTTGATTAATGAGTAATGAAAACACGAGGTAACACGTGGGATAGGAAAGGCACCCATGTCCGCTTGACTGGGGCTACCCGGTCGAGCGCCGGTTGCGCCCCTCGGTTTTGGGACGTGACAGAGGCTATAGCGGAGTTGACAACTACTATGAATCAATTGGCTAAGGCACAGTTGCAACAAGTCCAAAACCCTCGCCAAGTGAATGCTATGGAAAGTGTTAATTTGCTTACCAACAAGAGAAGGCAAAGAAGGCAACAAAATCAAGGGAATTCTGAGCAATTTGATGATGATTGTGATGGGTTTCAAAATGATGGGTATGATGAGCAAAATGAAGAGGTACAGTATGTTAACAACTATCAAGGCAATAGAGGCAACTCTTCAAACCAACAATGGCGACCCCAAGGAAATTGGGGCAATCAACAACAAGGTGGTGGTAATTGGAACAACAACAACCAAGGCGGTAATTGGGGGAACAACAATCAAGGTAACCAAGGGCATTGGAATGGTAATAACAATAATTGGGGCAACAATAATAATCAAGGTGGATGGAACAATGGGAACCAATGAAATCGGGGGCAAGGCTTTCAAAGGCCCCCAATGTACCAACAACCGAACAATCCACCTCCTTTTCTCTCCCAGGGTCCTAGTTATTTGGGTAATGATATGGGAAGAATAGAAATGATGTTCGAACAAATGCTGAAGAAGAACCAAGATTCCGATGCTCAATTGGCTTCCCACAATACCTTTATTCGGAATTTGGAGGTGCAATTAGGCCAAATCTCTCAATCGTTGAATACTCGCCCTAAGGGTGCTCTACCAAGTGATACGGTAGTGAATCCAAAGGGTGGGAACAATCATGTAATGGCGGTTACTATAAGAAGTGGGAGAGGTGGTGATGTGCATGCCTCGAAAGATAAGCAAGTTGTTGATGATGATGTTGAGTTGCGGGAAAATGATGTTCCTTTGGTAGTTGAAGATGTGGTTGATGACAATGTGAACAATGATGTGAGGATTGACATTGATGAGGCCGAGGTGGAAACTCAAGAGGCCGTGAACCCGTCTAGGGAGCACATAATTGATATGCCCGAGCCGGTGGTGCCCAAAGCCAAGGCACCTTTGCCTAGACCACCTCCGCCTTATCCTCAACGGTTAGCCAAGCAGAAAAGTGAGAATCAATTCAAAAAGTTCATTGACATGATGAAGAGCTTATCCATCAACGTGCCTTTAGTGGAGGCTTTGGAGCAAATGCCTGGTTATGCTAAATTCATGAAAGATTTGGTTACAAAGAAAAGATCAATGGACTGTGAAACTATCAAGATGACCCACCAAGTTAGTGCCATAGTACATTCAATGGCCCCGAAATTAGAGGATCCTGGTGCTTTCACTATCCCCTGCACTATTGGTAGTGCAGACTTTGCCAAAGCTTTATGTGATCTTGGGGCAAGCATCAATTTAATGCCCTTCTCAATTTATAAGACTCTAGGTATTGGGCCACCAAGGCCAACTTCCATGAGATTACAGATGGCAGATAGATCAATTAAACGTCCTTTGGGTATAGTCGATGATGTGCTTGTCCGGGCGGAAAAATTTATCCTGCCGGCGGACTTTGTGATTTTGGATTGTGAGGTGGACTATGAGGTCCCAATTATTTTAGGGAGAGCTTTCCTTGCAACGGGGAAGGCATTGGTTGATGTTGAAGCGGGTGAACTAACTTTTCGAGTGGGGGATGAGAAGGTTGTTTTCCATGTTTGCAAATCCATGAAGCAACCCAATAGCACCGAGGTGTGCTCATTTGTGGACATTGTCACAGTTGTGATCGTGGATGACACAAGTGCTATGATTAACGTGGAGGATCCCCTTGAGGCCATGCTATTAAATCTTGATGTCAATGATGATGCAAGCAGAGTGGAGTGTGTCAATGCATTACATGGGATGGGCTCTTATTCCTATGAGCCGAGAAAATTGTCTTTGGATCTTGAAAATCGGAAAACTCCACCAACCAAACCATCAATTGAGGAGCCACCAGTGTTGGAGTTGAAGCCACTTCCTCCACACCTCAGGTATGAATTCTTGGGCTCTAATTCAACTTTACCAGTTATTCTTTCTTCTTGCCTTACTAACATGCAGGTTGAGGCCACTTTGGCGGTGCTTCAAAGGCGAAAAAGGGCAATCGGATGGACTCTGGCGGATATTCGGGGAATAAGCCCCGCATTTTGCATGCACAAAATTATTTTGGAGGATGATGCAAGGCCTTCCTTAGAACATCAAAGGAGGCTCAATGAGGCAATGCAATAGGTGGTGAAGAAAGAAGTGATCAAGTGGCTAGATGCGGGTGTGGTGTATCCAATCTCTGATAGCTCATGGACTTCTCCGGTGCAATGTGTGCCGAAGAAAGGTGGGATGACCGTGGTGACAAATGACAACAATGAACTTATTCCCACTCGAACCATTACCGGGTGGAGAGTTTGCATGGACTACCGGAAGCTAAATAAAGTGACCCGCAAGGATCATTTCCCGTTGCCATTCCTCGACCAAATGCTTGATCGTCTTGCGGGGCGAGCCTTTTATTGCTTTTTGGATGGATATTCGGGTTATAATCAAATCTTAATTGCTCCGGAGGACCAAGAGAAGACCACATTCACCTGCCCATATGGTACATTTGCTTTCTCCCGGATGCCGTTCGGGTTGTGCAATGCTCCGGCGACCTTCCAACGATGCATGATGGCTATTTTCACCGACATGGTGGAAGACATTTTGGAGGTCTTTATGGATGATTTTAGTGTGGTTGGTGATTCATTTGAAGAGTGTTTGGGAAATTTGGATAGAGTCTTGGCCCGATGTGAAGACACAAATCTCGTTCTTAATTGGGAAAAATGCCACTTCATGGTTGAAGAGGGCATAGTGTTGGGTTACAAAATTTCTAAGCATGGGATTGAAGTAGACAAAGCCAAGATTGAGGTGATTTCAAGGCTTCCTTCCCCCACTTCTGTCAAAGGGGTGAGAAGTTTCCTTGGGCATGCGGGGTTCTACCGGCGGTTTATCAAGGATTTTTCGAAGGTTGTGAATCCCCTTTGCAAGTTGCTAGAGAAAGATGCCAAGTTTGTGTTTGATGAGAAATGCATGGAGGCCTTTGAACTTCTTAAGCACAAGTTGACCACTACCCCGATCATTACCGCACCCAATTGGAGTTTGCCTTTCGAGCTCATGTGCGATGCAAGTGACGTTGCGGTTGGGGCAGTGTTAGGTCAAAGAGTGAACAAAATGTTTCATCCCGTGTACTATGCAAGCAAAACAATGAATGAAGCTCAAAGGAACTACATGGTGACGGAGAAAGAGTTATTGGATATTGTGTTCGCCATGGAAAAATTTCGGCCATATCTTATGGGGGCCAAAGTCATAGTGCATACCGACCATGCTGCCCTTAGGTATTTGATGACCAAGAAAGACACCAAGGCAAGGTTGATGAGATGGGTATTACTTCTTCAAGAGTTTGATTTGGAAATAGTGGACCGGAAAGGTAGTGAGAACCAAGTTGCGGATCATTTGTCCCGCTTGGAGGAGGAAGGAAGGCCGTGTGATGGCTTGGAGATCAATGATACATTCCCCGATGAGCAACTACTTTCTGTGTCAATGTGTGATATGCCATGGTTTGCGGATATTGCTAATTTCATTGTGACTGGCATCATCCCGTGTGAGCTCTCTTCTAACCAAAGGAAGAAGCTCAAACGGGATAGTCTGGACTTCTATTGGGATGAGCCATACTTGTTCAAGATTTGCACGGATGGGGTGATTCGAAGGTGTGTCCCGGAGGGAGAGCAATTGAGTATTTTGGAGGCTTGTCATTCCTCCCCCTATGGTGGCCATCATGGAGGGGTGAGGACGGCTTCGAAAGTTTTGAGTTGTGGTTTTTATTGGCCAACCTTGTTCAAAGATGCAAGTGATCTAGTGAAAAGATGTGATCAATGTCAACGAGCGGGCGGAATTTTGAAGAAAGATGAGATACCTCTAAACACAATCCTTGAAGTTGATATCTTTGATGTATGGGGTATCGATTTTATGGGCCCTTTTGTTAGCTCGTGTGGGAACACTTACATTCTTGTAGCGGTTGATTATGTGTCAAAATGGGTTGAGGCCGTGGCCTTGCCCAACAATGAAGCTAGGAGTGTAGTAGCATTTCTAAAGAAGAGCATTTTCACAAGGTTTGGTACACCCCGGGCAATCATTAGTGATGGAGGATCGCATTTTTGTAATAGAGCTTTTGATGCTTTGCTTTCCAAGTATGGTGTCAACCACAAAGTCTCTACACCTTATCATCCTCAAGCAAGTGGCCAGGTTGAAGTTTCTAACAGGGAGATCAAGAGCATTTTATCCAAAACTGTCAATGCCAATAGGATCGATTGGTCTAAAAAGTTAGATGATGCTCTATGGGCTTACCGGACCGCTTACAAGACCCCAATTGGCATGTCACCGTATCGGTTGGTGTTTGGTAAAGCATGTCATCTACCAGTGGAGTTGGAGCATAAGGCCATGGGGGCCTTGAGGAAGCTTAATCTTGAGTGGGATGTTGCAGCTAATCTTCGTGTTGAACAACTCAATGAGCTTGATGAATTCCGGTTTCATGCATACTCTAATTCGTCCTTGTATAAGGACAAGATGAAGTGCCTTCATGACAAATATACTCGTGGAAAGGAGTTCAAAGTTGGTTATTTGGTGCTCTTATTCAACTCTCGTCTAACGTTGTTCCCGGGAAAGCTGAAATCCAAGTGGAGTGGGCCATTTGAAGTTGTGTGTGTGACCCCGTTTGGTGCTCTAGATTTGAAGAATAAAAATGGTGAAGTCTTTAGAGTGAATGGGCACCGTGTCAAGCATTATCTTGGGAAGTTTGATGATAGCCATGTGGTGGCTGTTGTTCATTTCTAATGATGTAATGGTAACCCGCATCGTGTCGCGACGTTAAATCAGGCGCTTCTTGGGAGGCAACCTATGTCTTTTTCTTCTTGTTTTCTTTGATTTTCTTTGTAGTATAGGATTGATTTTTGGGCTAATTGGTTGTGAGATGTTGCAAGGATTGTGTTGATGCAGTGCAAAACGGTGTGAAGAAAATGATTAGTCTCTGAAGTTGCCTGTGTGGCCGCACTACACTTTGTGCGGTCCGCACTAGTGAAGGCTAACTGGAGGACTCTCTGAAGTTTGCCACCGCGGCCGCATGGCATTTTGTGCGGACGGCGGTGGACCTCTGCGGCCGCGGCCTATTTGTGCGGACCGCAGAGGTTGCCTTCTCAAATTTCTTCTAAACAAACCCAGTGCGGACCGCGGTCCATTTTTGTGCGACCGCGCTGGTAGGTAGGATGGAGCTTCTATAAAGAGACCTCAACTTCCTTTACCCTTGTTCTCTCTGCTTGTATTAATCGTTGCTTTGTGTTGATTCTTTCTTGCTCAAATTCTGGTAACAGTTCACCTAACTCCTTTTAGTCTAATTGTTTAATTTCATTTTAGTTTCATTTCTTGTAGCTTGTAATCCTTCTTCATTCCCGTATTTCTTCAATTTTTAGGTTAGTTTAGTTTAATTGTTAAATTTTGTGTGCTTGGTGAGCATTTAACTGGGTAATTGAGTAGGGACAATATCTAGCTGAAAACTTGAACTAAAATGCAAAACCCAAGAACCCTAACTCAGTGCCATATTTGGGCACCCTCCACGGACCGCGGTCGTGTTTGTGCGGGATGATTTACTGAAAGTTGACCTTAAGCCCAGTGCGGCCGCACTACATTTTGTGCGGTCCGCACTGGCCCACCGCGGCCGCAGTACCATTTTGTGCGGGCCGCGGTGGTGAGATTCAAAGAGCTTATTATTGGGACCTTAGACCTGTGCGGACCGCGGTCATTTTTGTGCGGTCCGCGGTGGCCTCAGTGCGGCCGCACTTCCATTTTGTGCGGTCCGCACAGGCCATGTTCTGCAACTGTGTCTGCAACTGTCTGCTTCTGTTCTGCAATTCATTCTGCACATATGTTTCACTGCTTCTATTGATACTAACAATGTTAGATGTTGTGTTTGCAGATAATGGTTAAACTACGAGGTAAAGGCTCAAAACAACCCGGGAGAGGTGATTCCTCTCGGGGAGGGAAGCAGAGATTGGTTAAACTCACTCCCCAGGCTCGTCAAAATATAAAGAAGATGAGAAAAGCAATTAAGGCAGTTGACAGAGCCTGTGATAAGTAAGTGAGTAAGTGTCATCCCAAGACATCTCCTCAGACTTGGTGCCAACTCATATCGCCACGAGTTTCAGATTGACTGATGATTCTCCTCCACCATCACCCACTATCCAAATGCCAGTTAATGTCGTTTTTAATTCATCTGAGGGCTCAACAACTGGTAGTGGGAATGACTCCACCTCCCCCACAACTTCATTATCCGGGGAGAGTGCAGGCGGAGGTGAGGGAGATGATGAGGGAGATGAGGAGGTACCGGAGGGTGGTGAGACGTCGAGGTGGGGGGGGGGGGGTTGCCCGTACTAGAAAACCCGAAGTGTGGGAAGACAGGTTCGTGAGCCAGGTGGCATACCACAAATTCAGGGAGTGGTGGCCGGTAAGAAAACTGATTTTAGAAAGGAGCTTCATAGATAGAGACCTTCTACCCCACAACCCAAATGTGTAGAGAGAGTTCAGAATGAGAGTGGGGTGGGAGCACTTTCTAGATGACTACGTGGAGGCAAATGAACACTTGATCAAAGAATTTTACTGTAATATGGCCCACATCGTCAAGGGTTCCAAAGTGACCAAGGTTCGAAACAAAAAGGTGATGTTAGACGGGAAGTCTCTAAATGATTATTTGGGGTTCACTGATGTTGATGAGTCCCTCTACATGGCAAATATGGAGATGGGCGAGGAGGTCCGCCCATGGTTAGCTCAGTTCCTGGCAATCCCGGGGAGAGTTCCTGACTGGTTGACCGCTGGGGTCAAGATACTTCGGAGGACCCTCAACTTCGAGGCGAGGGGTTGGGAGACGTTTGTATGCAGCCGATTAGGCCCCACTTCCCATGATCAGACTCTACCTCTCCATCGGGCTGTCCTAGTTGCTTCCATCATGGCAGGGTACCCCATCAATGTGGGAAATGTGATGTCCCGCATCATTTCTCTTGTGGGCTCCGAGACCGACCGGAACTACCCTTTCCCAAACACCCTGACCATGTACTTTAGAGATTTGAAGGTAGAGAAGAGACCGTTTGATATCAAGGTCAAGGCTACGACTCCATTCTCATGGTATAGTTTGAAGGGGCCAGACAACCCCAAGGACAAGAACTACAAAGCCCCTGCTTCTGCCCCAACTGGCCAGTCTGAAGAGCCAGTTGTGGTAGAGGCCCCCTCTGAGCCTGCCTCCACTACTGCAGATATGCCTCCCGGACCTTCCACTTCAGCTGGCATTCCTCCAGGTCCTTCTACCTCAGCTGGCCCGGAGATTCCATCTTCCCGGGCCCATCCTATCACTGCCCACCAGCTGAGCCAAATGCTTCAGAGTCTAAACAACTGGATGTATACTGCTTCGTCCAAGTTGTCTACCTTGACCTCCACCATTGCAGCTCAGTCGGCTCCTCAGCCAGCACAGGTCCTACAGTCTATAGAGGATGCCTTGAAGAAGATACTTGACAACCAAGAGAAGATCCTCAGTACCCAGGCTGATTTGGCAAAGGCAGTGGATTCACATGGCAAGGCTCTAAAGGAGCTTGCCAAGGAGCACAAGAAGCTGCGCAAGACACGGGCCTCCAGGGAGTCCGTGAAGGAGCTGAGGCGGATGTGGATAGACTGAAGGTAGACCACCTGCCTTTAGACTTGTTGTTTGAGGACCCAGCTCCAGCAGCAGTGCCAGCAGCAGATACACAGCCAGAGCAGGCACAGAGGCCTCCAAAGAAGAGGAGGAAGATCCCGAAAGCAGATGATGCCATCATCCAGTTGGCGGACCCACCGGAGGCTTCCTCCAGTCAGCCACAGGATGTACCAGATCCACAGCCCGTCCAGGTCCAGGCCCAGGTCCCAGCAGCTGAGCAGCAGGATACCGGGATCCAGTTTGAGGTTCCCGAGCACACAGAGGACCCAGGGACCACTCATGATCCTATGCAGACAGACGAGGCTTAGGGAGTCTTCATATCCTTTCTTTATTATTTTTGGTACTTATTTGGTTTAGTTGGCATTGGGGACAATGCCAGCTTTTATTTGAGGGGGTGCGCCCTATATTTTTGTTGGATGACTGTATATATACTGATTCATTTTATACTTTCTTGCTTTTCATTTGGTTTGTATATAATTTTACATTTAGTTACTTTTATCGCACTTTTTTATCTTTCCTTTGGTCTGTATATGAAGTTACATCATTGTATATATTCATTCCCCGTTGTATATTCAAATCCCCTATTGTACATATTCATTCTATTTTCTATTTTCGCAATTTTTTTTCGTTTTTAGCTTCTTATATAGGCTTGTAGCCTTTTGTTTTGTTTTGGACGTTTTAATAAGCCTTTGGTTTTCTTAATGCCACGGTTCTTTCCAAAGGTGGAGTTTTGTGTGAACCGGGTGGCTCTTCCCAATGATAGATGGCGTGACAACCTTTTTAAGGGTTTGAGTCCGTTTTTATTTTTGTTTTTGGTAGTTTGTAGTTAAGGGTACCTCAAGCAAAGCTTCACTTAGGCCTAGCACATTTGCCTTTGATCCCATGGTCAAAGACAAATTGTTGTGTTTAGGATGGTGAAAGTCATGGCCTTGAGACTCTTGTGTTGACCGACAATCATCAAATGGTTTTTCGGACCATTGTGTGCTCAAATCGTATCTAAGGTCGTTGTGGGCCCCCGACTCGATGTCTTTAGCAATCCCTTAGCTTGTGTGGTGAGAAATCGAATTGCGAGTCCAAGTCCCGAGCCATTGGTCTAGAACTTGCCCTGAATGTTTGTTGAGGCAAAATCTTAAGTGAAATTTGACTTGGGAAGTGATTATAGGCTCTCCTTGATCCAAATGATAGTTGAACAAATTCCATAGCCTACCAATGATATGATCCCTAGTTAACCCTTTTGAGCCTTAGACCTTTTTCTTTCAAGAACCATGTTACAAGCCTATACCCGTTCTAAAAGATACCCTCTCTCGGCACCCGATCTTTCCTTGAGCACATGGCAAAAGTATAAGTTTGGAGGGAGAGACGAGGATGAAAACAAAGTGGTATAAGGCACAAAAATGAAGAAAAGGAAAGGCAATGAAAAAGAAAGAAAAGCAAAAAGACAAAAAGAATGCTCAATGTGAGAAAGAATAAAAGGGGATTCAAGAAAAGTAAAAGAAAGAAAGGTGTGGAAAGTTGAAAAGGGAGAAAAGAATTGAAATGCATAAGAAAGAGTGACAATGAGTCTCTCTAACCCCTTGGAAAGAGGTAAAATGACTCAAAGAGTCAAGTGAATTGTGCCAAATGAATCAAAAGAAGTGCTTAAGGGAAGATGGAACCCACTTACACCAATTTCCTACCCTGAACCAAAAGCCTTCACAATGACTCCACAAAAGCCCTATATGATCTTGGATTTTCCCTTAAGGGGTGGGTCTTATTTTGTTTGCTTGAGGACAAGCAAAAGCTTAAGTTTGGGGGAGTTGATAACTAGGGATTTTGACGTGTTCCATGCTCCTTCTTGCTTATGCTTTGATTATAAATTCTTACAAAATAGTCCGAAAAGGCTCATAAGTTGTGATTGATTGCAGGTTTGATCGACAAAGTCATGAAATGTCAAACATTGGCTCAAAAGGAGTGAAACCTGCTCAAGTACCTAAGACAAGGCAAAACTCAGGAGAACAGGCCTAGTGCGGCCGCACTACTCTTTATGCGGTCCGCACTAGAGAGATTCAGAGAGTCAGAAATTAAGGCTTCAAGCAACACGGCCGCACTCCATTATATGAGGTCCGCGGTGAAGGCTCCGCGGTCGCACTACCATTATGTGGGTCCGCGGAAGAGAAGTTCAGAGAGATGAAATATGCCAAGGTTCAAGTCATCGCGGTCCGCGGTCATTATTGTGCGGACCGCATTGGAGACCTCCGCGGCCGCGGTCCATTTTGCGCGGTCCGCGGAGCCTGAGTTCAGAGAGCCAATACTTCAAGACCAAGAGCCTAGTGCGGCCGCAGTCCATTTTGTGTGGCCTGCACTGACCCCGCAGGGGCATTTTTGTCCAGTTTTTCCAGCTTAGTATAAATAGAACCTTTTTCCATTTTTAGGGTAATCAGTTATTTTAGAACAACAGTTGCGCTCGTGAGAATCTATTTTGTAGCCATTTTGGGCATTTTAGCTTAACTCTAACGATAGATTCTCTGTATTTTCTTTAGTGTTTAATTAATATGTCTTTTTCTTCATCTATTTCTCTGATTTTATCTTCAAGCATGAGTAGCTAAACCCATTAGCTAGGGTTGTGGCTCAATCCTAGTGTGGTTAATTAATGAGTGTTGTAATTTATGTTTAGATTGATTATGGGTGTTTGTTATTTGGGTCAATTTTATGGTTTAAGTTATGAATTAGTGGTTGCAAACACTAATATGTGTTTAGTAGACTTGGGCTCTTCTTGAGAAAGAGAGCCTAAGTCTCCAAAATTGACTCAATAAGGAATTGGGATGGACTCAAGAGATTTGATAGTCCCAATTAGAGGGTTAAACCTCGAGAGAGTAATTACCCGACTTGAACCCTAGTTGCTCGGGAAATTATGCATACCCAATTGATCTCGAGAGAGTCAATTGGGCAAAACCACTCTTTCTACCGAGAGGTGTAGAGTGGGTAGCATTGAGCAACGGTTATAACATATTTTCCCAATCATGTCAATCTTGCTTTGGATGCAATTACCAGTCAATTAGCCACCTAGGTGAAAGTCACTACCCTAGTGCCTTTTTAAACTATTAGATACCATTTGTAGCAATTCATCTCTTAGCATAATCTAGTTGCATTTTCAATTAGTAGTTTGATAAAAATAGAATAATAAAGAAAATCCAAAAATGAATAGAAGACCAATTAAGAGCATACACGCATTCCTCAACTAGATAGATACTCGATTCCAATCCTAGATCTCTGTTGATTCGATCCCGACCCAAAATCGGGTAAAAGCTATTGCGACCCTCTCTCGCTACTTTTTTTAGCGGTGCGGAGTTGGCAGCGATCAACTGCATAACTTAATCCTTAATAGCCTTTACTAATATTTGTTGTCTACTGCAAGCCCCTACAATGAAGAGGCCTCTGGAGATTGGTAAGATCAGGGATGAGTTGTATCTCTTGTGTTCCCTCTGCTTGAAGAATGTTGTGCTGATTTTACATCTGTTTCATCTTTGTTTCTTGCCTCATGCCATGCTTGTGATGTAAATAGCTTATAAAATCTTCTTTTAGTATTTAAGATCACAGTGCTTCATAGAGTCATTCCTTCTCAAATGTAAATAATTCCATCTGCAATAAAACACCTGATTGTGATTCCTTCTTATCTCATAAGAGTGATATTAATGTATTGTGGCACAATAGATTAGGCCATGTTCCCTTTGCCAAAATGAGAAGCATTATCACTATCCCTGCTACTTTTTCTACTAGACAACCTTTTCTATACTCTATATGCCCCATGGCTAGACAAACTATGTTAAACAAGTTTTTGACCTTTTGCATGTTAATTTGTGGGGACCCTATCATGTCCCCACACATGACAATTACAAGTACTTCTTAACTATGGTAGATGATCACACCAGGTCCACGTGGACTTATCTTTTGTCTAGTAAGAGCAATGCCCTACAGATTCTTAAAGCATTCATTTCCTTTGTTAAGACCCAATCTCACTTGACCATTAAGTCAACAAGGTCAGATAATGGTTTGGAACTCACCAGTACAGAAGCAAATTCCTTCTTTCAGACCCAAGCCACTGTTCACCAGAGAACTTGTCCATACACACTATCACACCTCCTTTGTCCCGATAGGGGGATATAAGGGAGTTTTTCAAATTAAAGTGACAATAATCAAAATGATATTAATTATTTTAATCAGAGTCTCCACGTAGAGTAATTTTATGGTGTCCCAAATCACCGATTTATTTTAAATCCCAAATCGAGGAAAATTCGATTCCGTTTAAAGTCTGCGAAACTAGAAGACCGGGTAAGAAATTCTGCTAACTTGGGAGAAGGTGTTAGGCACTCCCGAATTCTGTGGTTTTAGCACGATCGATTAGCAATTTATACTTGGCCTATTTTATCTAATTACTCATTTTAGGACCTATGTTTAATTTACCTTTTACCGCTACTCATCACTTGATAACTCGTGTTTAAAGAATTATCTTAAGATGAGTTACGCGTACGTATACTCGTTTTAGTTTGATGCGTCAAGAATCATGTCACGCGTACGTGTATACAGTTCACAACACTTAGTTTATTTAAGAAAAAAGTTTGGTCAAAGTCGCGTAATGCGCACTTTGAATTTATTTGAAAAAATCGCAATCACGCCATGTGAACATGTACGCAATCATGATAGTAGTTTAAAAGCCGCGCCTAAAAGCATTTCTACGAGTATTTGATTAAGGCGTTTTATTTACTAAGAATGTTTGACCATGGTCATGCGAACGTGTACCTTGGTTTGTGTTTGGCATCACGACTAAGTCACGCGTGCGTGTACATGATTGTACTAGTTAGTTCGATTATAAGTATACCTATAGTTATGGTTATGTCTCTAAGTTTAGTACCCTATGTCATGTAACTAGGTGTACATGTTCGATACTATGTGAGACATTTGTTTGAAGGGTAGCTTGTGTATTAGCTGCCAAACATGCTCGTACTTAAGAGCTTGGGCCTGATAAAGGCTGAATACAAATGAACTCTGGCCAAAGACGTGTATCGTCCGTTATTTGGACTAGCTAATGAATTTAATTCGAAAGAAACTTGGGCCTGACTGAGTCTAAATGACTCTGGCCCAATGCATGTTTATTCGAACGAATTTGAGACAATTTTGTAATGGCAATTATAGGATTTTACTTATATTTGAGTTACCTTTTTAAAACAGTATGCAAAATAGGGGGGGGAGGGGGGGATGAGACGTGAGTAAAGTAAATCAAAATCTGGTTCAATTCGATAATTTCTACCTAAGTCTTTTACTTCTTATGTTAACACTATGCTAAAGTGATAAGTTTAAAAATTATTATGTATTTGAAGCTTTAGAATGTAAATGTTTTAATCAAACTATCAGCTCGATTTATTAGCCGAAACCTTGAATACAATTCCATAGACCCAATTGGTTTGGGCCTGAAAATGTATTATGGCCTACTGTCCTGTTTGCTTGTAAAACCCAATTTTTCATGATCCAGAAACTAACGAATTGGAATTACTATGTTTAATTGTTTTGAATAAAAGAGTAAAGCTATTAATATATCAAACTAACTCATTATACGAGAAAGATAAAAAAAGGACTAACTTAATAACTAAATGATGAGATTAATTCTTTAATGATGACCTAATCTACCTATTACTATTCTAACAAGTTTCTTAAAAGAAAATACTGTTTTTTCTTCTTCTATTATATGCAAATGTATAAATCTTCTAGATGAACACATGAAGCTTAAACAACTTTTTGCAATTTCCTGAACATTTTTAACATAATGCTAATATAACTTAAATAGAATAAACAGTGTAAATGACTAGTTCTACATGGGTTCACACATAACTTCCAACTAAACAACTTTAAACCACATGATTCATGCACTAATGTAAACCATACACCAGACCATATTCAAACAAAACATTACTCTTGATAAACAACAAATTCACAGTCAGGATAACAATGAGATTAAACCTTTACATTGTTTAGAATAGTACCTTGATAGCAACAAAAAACAAACAAACAGAAAGATAAAAAATAAGTCTCTGAAAAATCTGAGCAAAAGCAACAGCAAGAATACCAAACAGGAAAACAAAAACAGCTTCAAATTCAAACTCAGAAATCCCAGCCAAAATGTGAAACCAGTAGGAGTTCTTTGCTAAAAATGAAGGAAAGAGACTCAAAAGCAGTGCAGAATCAGTATTTTTTAGGGAATTTTCTCTGTGTGTATATGTGTATTTTCGTGTCAATCTCTATGTGTGTAGGTCTAGGTCCCTCTATAATGAAGAAAAAAGAGTGTTTATATAGAGTGAGGGAGTAAAAAGGGATAAGGATTAGGGTACCAAAAAGGAATCTGCCAGCATTCCCTAAAATTAAGGAAAGGCATCTTTCCGAAACAGAAATATGGCCAGCATCCAATTTCTGGATATTTGGGATCTATCCTTATCCTTTCCTACTCAGCTTGGGACATTTGTCCCTATTCTAGAAGTTTCTTAACATTTACTGAAAAAAATTCAAACTTAAGATTCCAAAATTGACCCTTAAGGGCCTTGGAATTGCCTTAGAACCAGACTGGTTCTGGGCCTGAGTCGTGTGACTCTTGGTCTAAAGACCTCGGGCTTTTTAAGCTTTAACAAGGCTATGGGCATGTCTATCAGACAGGCCCAATTTCTAAGCCAAGTAGAATGGGCCACATCAGTGAAGCCCAATTCCTAAACAACTCCCCAATAAAAACAGTAAATAAATAAAAACAACAGTAGTCCTATTTTGATTAATTTAAATAAATAAAAATAACATCAAACAAAATAAAAACAGTAATACTGAAAAATAAACATAAAAGAAAAAAATTTAAAAAATAAAAATAAAAAACATAATAATAACGATAAAGAAAAAATAGGAAAAAGGAAAAGGAAATTATATCGAACTGTTTTGGCAAAAATGGAATCTAGTTGCTAAAAACCCTCGTGCCAATACACCCATCTGGAATTTGAGATCCCTGTTGGGAGATATGGCACGAGGATTATTATACGAACTAGGTGGATCAAAAAAGGAGGGAAAGCAGATCTAGGGTTTAGGAAACCAAGATCTAAGATCTAGGGTTTTTGATGGGGTATTTTCGGGATCTATGGGTAGAATAGGGTTCTAGGGGGTTTGGGGGTTATATGGTAGGGTTTTGGGCAGATTTAGGCTTTGCCGCCCCCGTAGGCGATTTCTCGCGACGGTGCTAGGGTTTCTGGAATTTTTGGATCTTAGATCCACCAATTTTGGTAGAGTTTTTGGGGATTTGGTTGATATGGTGAGGTTTGAGAGAGTGAGGGGATGTTGTGAAGTGAATTTGGGTGGCTTTGGGGTGTCGCCTCCGCCGTAGGCGATTTCCGATGGCGACTCAGGGTGGAGCTAGGGTTTCTAGTTCTTTTTAGTTTCAAGATCTACTGGTTTTCATGGGGGTTTTGGGGATTTAATCGATAGGGTGAGGTTTAGAAAGAGTGAGGGGAGAGGATAGGGTGGTTTTTTGGGTAGTTTCAGGCGTCGCTGCTGCCGTAGGCGAATTCTAGAGGCGGCTTAAGGCGGATGGTGGTAAGGCGGCTAGGGTTTGAGGTGTGGTTAGATAGCGAGATGTGAGAGAGGGTGTGAGACGAAATGAGGGGGTAGGGGGTCGCTAGGACAGTTATATATTAAAGGGAGGGGGAGTTCCGAGCCGTTGGATTTTGTAAAGATCAACAACTGGGATTGATTGGCACCAAAACGGTGCCGTTTGGTTTAGTGAAGGACTAGACCGGATTAGGTATTGGGCTTGGGCAGTTTTGGACTGGGTGTGTGGGATTGAGCTGGTTTAAAATTGGCCCAGTCCGATCAAGGCCTACTAGAATCCCCCCCCCCCCCTTCTTTGATTTTTAAAAATCTAATTAGTTTAATTAAATTCTAAATTAGGTACTAAATTATCTTAATTTGTAAAATTTAAATAACTATCTATTTATATTATTTACATAATTATTCAGTCTTAAATTAAAAGAAAATTGCTAATTTTAACGCTAAAACTAAAAATGTAAAAATCAATATTATTTTTGTGAATTTTGTTTTAATAAAATAATTAATTAACGACTTAACCTTAAAAATGCAAATAACAACCTAAAATGCAATGCATGACATTTTGAACATTTTTTTAGGGTATTTTCCATAATTTTAAATTATTAAATGTGCACAAAAATGCAACTAACTGCAAACAATTAACAAGAAATTCCTACAAAATTCTATAAAAACGAAAGTAATTTAGAAAAAACTATTTTTTAATTTTGTAGGAGTATTTCTAGTCGGGCAAAAATCACGTGCTCACACACACCACAACAGAATTGTGTGGTTGAGAGAAAACATAGGTACCTTCTTGAGACAGCTAGGACACTTTTATTTCAATCAAAGTTACCTGTAAAATACTGGGGTGAATGCATCTTAACAACTACTTACCTCATTAACAGACTGCCTACCACATACCTCAAGAATAAATTCCCCTTTGAACTCCTATACAAAAAGAAACCAAACTGTTCCCATTTGAAAAGTTTTGGGTGCCTATGTTTCCCCACTATACCAAGAATAAATAGGGACAAATTTGATCCCAGAACTGTGCCTCATGTCTTTGTTAGATATCCCTTTGAAACCAAGGGATACAAGGTGCTGAACTTGCAAACTAGAAATATCCACATATCCAGAGATGTAACCTTCCATGAGAATATCTTTCCCTTTTGCTGTGTCACCTGTTGCAGGTTCTTTTCCCTTAACTCTTCACTCAATACCTTTCATCTCTGATTTACACACTGCTGTATCTCAGCCCACTACAGACAATTCACCAAGCCTAGACAATCCTGGAGTTGCACATGATCAACCTTCACCTGATCACTCTGCACCTTCTTTTCTAGAGACACCACACTCCTATTCTCCTGAGATCCTTCCACAAAATCTATTTGATCCCATTCCGCAAAATGATTCACCTATCTTAGAGCTCAAAAGGTTTGGCAGAGAACACAAATTACATGCTCATCTGCAGGACTATGTCTATTCCATACCTCAATTGAAAACAACCTCTACTTCTCTACCTACTGATCCACCGGCCACTTCCACCTCCCTTAATGCTTTGTTCTCCTTAAATAGTCATATTTCTATTGATTCTTTAGTCCTTGATAATCAGTTGTTTGTAATGAATGTCAATAATGATTTTGAACCATCTTCATATAAGGAAGCTGCCCTTAACCCTGCTTGGCAAACAACAATGACATAGGAGTTTGAAGCCCTACATGCAAACCATACC
This sequence comes from Nicotiana attenuata, assembly GCF_001879085.1. Lineage (NCBI taxonomy): Eukaryota > Viridiplantae > Streptophyta > Magnoliopsida > Solanales > Solanaceae > Nicotiana > Nicotiana attenuata. Next base: position 78,915 of record NW_017670807.1, read on the forward strand.
TGGGATGTAGTGCCCCTGCCAAGCGGCAAGCAGGCCATTGGTTGCAGGTGCGTATATAAGATAAAACACAAAGCTGATGGAACAATAGAGAGGTTCAAAGCTAGGCTAGTAGTAAAAGGGTATACTCAGCAGCCTAGCATAGACTACACAGAAACCTTCAGTCTTGTGGTAAAAATGACAACAGTGAGAGCTCTTATAGCTACTGCAGTGAAGAAGCAATGGCACATCTTTTAGTTATATGTGAATAATGCATTCCTTCATGGAGACCTCCACGAGGAAGTATATATGCAAATGCCACCAGGGCTAGAGATCAAGTCTCCAGGTTTAGTGTGCAAGTTGAACAAATCCTTATATGGCCTCAAACAGGCAAGCAAATGTGCCACTCTAAGCTGACTGAGGCCTCGTTTGTTTTTTAAGATTAAGACATTTGAATCTGAATACACATCTGAATATTAAGATTTGTATTAAGATTAAGACATCTGAATCTAAATACACATCTAAATATTAAGAAGTGTATCAAGATCTGAATACTAAATGATTAAGACTGTTGATTTTTAACATCTGAATGTATAAAGTTTATCATTATTTGAAAATTTAAAAAAATAAAATTCAAATGAGTACTAATTAATCTACTATTCTATCAATAAAATATATAGTTTTTTAGAATATGATAGTTGTTGGTGGTGATGGCTAATGGGTGAATCCCGATTAGAGACTGTGGTTGGTGGTAGTTTTGATTGATGGTGGTGGTTCGGGTAGTAGCTAGTGGTGATTGGTAGTGGTGGCGATTATGATTGAGGATGGTGGTGGTGGTTGGTGATAGTTAATAATGGCGGGTGGTGGTGGTAGTTGTAATTGAGGAATGTGGTGGTGGGTGGTGGTAGGTTATAATGATGGATATTGGCGGTTGTGGTTGTTGATGGTGATGTGGTGGTTAGTTGTGGTAGTTGAGGTGGATGCGTGTTGATTGTGGTTGAGAATGATGGTGGTGGGGACGGTGGGAATGGTGGGTGGTGATAGTCGATAATGGTGGCGGCTATGTTTGAGGGTGATGGTAGTGGTGGTGGTTGTGGTTGATTATGGTGGTGGTGGTGGCATCGTGGTAGTTGATAATGGTAGGCGGTGGCGGCAGTTAATAATGAATATGGATGATAGCATCTTGATGAAATTAAGTCTCTGTTATAGTTCTTAATCATACAGACCTATTCTGACCCATTAAGTGATTATGAAGTAAAAAAACAAACAAACTTAATGATTAAGATCTAAATAGTTAAGATTCAGACTTTAAAAACAAACACACTTAATGTCTGAGATCTGAATGATTAAGATTCAGACAAATGAATGAGGCCTGAGGCTCTTTGTTCAAAGTACTATGTATACTCTCTTAATGACTACTCACTCTTTTACAAGAAAATACATCATTCTACCATTTATATAGCTATATATTGTAGATGTTTTTATCATCAGTAGGACAAATCTTTCAGAAATTACTCAACTCAAATGTTTCATGCATGATCAATTTAAGATATAGGACCTCGGAGAGCTGCATTACTTCCTTAATTTGGAGGTTCTTTACACAGGTGATGGTGTGATAATTTTCCAAAGAAAGTTTGCACTAGACTTACTCAAAGAATATGACTGTCTTTTTACAGCAGACTCTCTACTCCCCTTGATCCAAAGGAAAAGTTGAGAGCCAAAGAAGGAGCAGCATTGCCAGGTCCTACCTACTACAGAAAATTGGTAGAAAAATTAAATTTCCTCACCAATACCAGACTGGACATAGCCTTCAGTGTGCAGCATCTTAGCTAGTTCATGCAAGACCCAGGGAGCCACATTTGAAAGCATCTTTCCACTTGCTTAGGTATCTGAAGAATGATCAAACTCTTGGAATTTTTCTATCAAATGACTCTGACTGTAACATGAAGGGTTATTGTGATTTAGACTGGGCTGCTTGCCCGGACTCTAGGAGGTCAGTCACAGGATATATGGTCTTGCTAGGCAATAGTCCAATACGTTGGAAATCTAAGAAACAAGAAACAATGTCTTTATCCTCAACAGAAGCAGAGTATAGGTCCTTGAGAAAGATTGTTGGAGAGCTAACTTGGTTGTGCAGAATATTTGATGAGCTTACTATTCCTTATCCTAAACCAATCTCAATGTTTTTGTGACAGTCAATCTGCCTTACCCATAGCTCGTAATCTTGTTTTTCATGAACGAACCAAACATATCGAGGTCGATTGCCACTGTGCGAGATAAGCTCCAAGAAAAGTTGATTTCTCTCCATCATGTTGATATTGGTGCTTAGTTAGCAGATTTCGTCACTAAAGCCCTCACTGGCGTAAAGCATTCTAGATATTGAACAAGTTCGGTGTGAAGAGGGGTATTGAGATAACACTGTATTTAACTTCATTCTTGTATATACTTCTGAGTAGTTTAGTTAGTTAGTTAATTAGTTAGTTGATTAACTTAGTTGTCAAGTAGTTGAAGTTAGTTAGTGGCCTTGCATCCACGTGTATATATACTTTCCCTTTGAGATATCAAAAATACAACAATTCATTCTCTCAGATTCAAGTCTCCTTCTCTCTTAGCTCATACGAAGGTTCTAGAGTCCATAATGGAGTCTCTAATCGAGAGTGAAATTGGTTATCCAAACGCATAAATTGACAATATTATCTAGAAGGAGAATGGGAGGGGACATGAATGTTCCGTTTTGAAAAATTTGAGATTTTTTGATACGTGGTCAAACTAATAATAGCCTTAAGGTGATTAGACTTAAATCATGAAATAGGGAGTATATCTAGTGTATTTGGGTGTGCTATGTCCAACCTAGAGCGTCAAAAAGATACATTAACAATTTAAGATCTAATTATTACAATTGCAAATTTCTACCTTAGCATTGCCGTCTTGATGGAAAACCAATAAAGGAAGATAAAGATAAAGGCCAAAATAGAGAGAGAAAAAAATTAAAAGAAAAACAAAGGTTCTCATTTATATTGAGCTGATGAGTTTCTACAGAGGCCAGAACAGGATATAGCATCAAGATAAAAAGCACTTATATGTCCAAGAACATGCAAAAGCTGGCAATGGAGATAAATTGCATTCTTAAATTACTCTAGAATAAAAAAACCAACTTATTAAATTACTAGGTTCAAATCAGGGGTTGTGCATTAGAGTCCTTAGACCTGTTGTCCTCAGAGGAAGGCCTTGTCTCTCCTTCTGGTTGTCGAATTTCTTCAATCATTCTAACCACTTCTCCCATACTAGGTCTCATATCAGGCACCTTTGCTACACAAGCAAGTCCAATCTGAAGCATCTGCACCATTTCTTCTTCAACATTCTGGTATTTCAACAGCTCTATGTCGAAAACTTCAGCAGTCCATTCCTCTCTAACAACAGACCGCACCCACCTAGGCAAATCAACTACCTCATCATGTCCTGATAATGGGATAGGGGATTTGGCTGTCAGCATTTCAAGGAGCAAAACTCCGAAGCTATAAACATCGGATTTTTGTGTCCCTTTCCGCGTTTCAATCACTTCTGGAGCGCGGTAACCAGCACACCTATACTTAAATGGTATGTAGTTCATTAGAGGTGTTAAGCCAAAATCAGAAATGCATCCGTCTTGGTCTCTTGTTAGAAGTACATTGGAGGACTTGATATTCCCATGAGTAAATTTTACACCACCTTCAATATGGATGTGGGCAATTCCTTTCGCTGCTCCTAGAGATATCTTCAATCTTGTATCCCAGTCTAGTGGAGTTCTTCCAATACCTCTATTACCTGTACTCATTATCAAGATTATGTAAAATTAAAGCAAAAAGTATGAATAATTACTGATAATCGAAAATCAAAGCTTGAAGTAAATTATACCGTGTAAGGCGGCTGACAAGCTACCAGCAGGCATGTATTCGGTAACAAGAAGTTTCTCATCCTTGGAATAATAATATGCGCGGAGTGGCACAATATTAGGGTGCCTCCCAACCCTTCCAACAATCTCCATATGTTGTTCAAACTCCTTTTTAGCAGCACCTACTTCCCTCAGCCGTTTCACCACCACAATCGTCGCCTCATCCAAGACAGCTTTGTAAGCTGTTCCGTAACTCCCTTTACCAAGAACCTCTGCGGAAGCCCTAAGAAGATCCTCCAAATTGAAGCTGTAAGTGCAACCTTCAAAGAATACCAACTTGTTCTTCTCAGCATCTGGTACCCCACTTCCAAAGTCCTCAGTCTTCTCGCTCCTTCCCCCATTAGCCAGTGCCACCTTTTCTTTAATCGTGCTAGTGTTGTCACTTACTTTCTTTTTCAAACAGCAGAAGGAGATAACTAAAACTAGGAGAAATATCAGCGAAGAAGCCACAACTGCAATGGCAATGATGGTTCCAGTACTTAGTTTCTTAGAGTTGACAGTCTTTGGTCTTTCAGGTGGAGATAAGCTATCTGCTGCTGGAGAAAGTGATGGAGAATTCAAGGAACAGCTAGTTAGAGGTGTCCCACATAAACGAGAGTTTCCCACGAATGATGAAAGTGGAAACTTCTGGAGGGAGTTGGGCACTGAGCCATTTAGCATGTTGTAACTAAAATTCAAGCGGTTTAACCTGAGGGTGTCAAGGCTGGGGATTTCTCCTGTCAATGAATTGAACTGTAGGTTCAACACAGATAATCGCGACAAGCTCTTGATCATGGTGGGAATTTCTCCAGTAAAAGAGTTGAAAGATAGATCTAGTACACCAAGTCGAGGAGATAAAGAAACAGGAATATCACCAGAGAAGTTATTATGCTGAAGGTAGACAGACTGGAGGGAAGGAATTGAAAGGAGATCAGAAGGAAGACTTCCATTAAGATAATTGGCTCTTAGACTTAGGACCTTGAGAGCGTCTAGCTTGCCTATACTGTTAGCGGGGATAGGACCAAAAAGTCCAACAGCAGGTAGATGGATTTCAATAACTCTGGTTCCATCTTTGTTACAAGTGATACCAGCCCAAGATTTGCAAATTGGGAGAGCCAAATTCCAGTTGAGTTTTCTGATATGAGGAACAGAGTTTGCAAACTCGAGTAGAGCCTGTCTATCGGAATCAAGATCAGCTATAACATGAGGAAAAATTGACAGCAAGGGAATAAGAAAAGCAACAGCAGCCAGTAAAGGCTGGAGTTTCATTATGTTTTTACTGATCTGGCTCGCAAACATGCTAAATCAAGATTCAACTTGCAGCAACCCTTCACTTGTTGCCTCTCTGCTTAATCACTTTTGAAGAGCATGAAACAAATTAGCTGGTTTCCTCTTAGAGGAAGCAGCCCCTTAGCCACTGTGGAAGGAAGATTAATCAGTTTGCTACAAGAACTTTAAGAAACATTAACATATTCAGGTGCAAGAAAACTATATAATCAAGAAGCAGTATCAGCTAAACAAGTACAAAGAATGAGAATGCTAGAGTAAGAAATTCATTGGTTACTATGAAAGAAAGAACAAAATTAAACCAAGATTATGCCTAAGACACTCAAGTGAACCGACTATAAAGTCACTTACCTATATATGATATGCATGAAAAGGAAACTTCAGTTTCATATTGAAAATGGATCAATCAAGGAGGCAACAACCATGACAAATACTGATTGAACTACTCACTGAAGACAGATTTTGGAATGGGTGGGGAGAGAAGATTTATTGCATACTTTGGTCTAAAGTCCTTTTTGGCAATAAAGTCATTCTTTTTCTATTGTTACCCCCCTAAAAAGCAAGGTGCCAATTGCTTTTTTTAAATTCCTATAAGCTGTTCATTATAAAGCAAGAGCAGAAAACTTGAAAGTCTTTCTCTAAACATATGGATTATCAGAATTTCTTATAGAATGAATACACTCTAGATTTTACTCTTTATCCAGTATTTTATGTGTATAATCGGAGGGAAGATGCAATGCATCGCCTTTAATAATGGACTTGGGATAGTCCTAAAAAAGATGCCCACTTATATATAAAAGATAACCAGAATCAGAAGATTTAGGAACATAAAGATAATATATCACTTACATCATAATAAGGAGTTGATATTGTACATATAAAACAAATGTAGCATCAAGTCAAAAGTTGAAGCTTCATTATTTCAGCAAATTTGAAAGACTTCAATGGTGCTCATGACCTTTTCAATGTGGAAAAGTAAAATTGGCATATAACAATGATAGAGTATTGTCAGGCCCAGTTAACCAGCTAGCAGAGCAAATCTGGTATATTATGCATTGGAAATTATGTTTTGTTGATAGAATTATCAATTTTTAAAAAGAAAGTATACTAGACTAAGGAAGTGTAATGCTAAAGAGTGTCACAAAAGGGAAAAAGAAGAGAGTGATCCCCACATTTTAAAGTGATCCCCAGAAAGCAAAAAAGATACAATAAAGTAAAAGCAAAAGTTGAATGGTTCCTCCTTTATTCAAAGAAAGAGATGGAATTCTATGCTAAAAAGCATTAGGTACCACTGATGTACACCTATAACGGAGAGTCAGATCCAGGATTTAAACTTTATTGGTTCAACTTTTAAGGTTTTTAACATTGAATCCATTATATTTCTAAAGTGATGAGTTTCGTATTTACTATTTTTGCAATTTTAGCGAAATATTTATATATTAATTTATACTCCATATCAAAAGTTATGGGTTCAATTGAACTCGTCGAGTACTACATCTGCCCACAAACAAAGCACTCCTCTTTTTGTGGCATTAACAAAGGGGCCTTGTTAAGCAACATGCCTATAATTTTGCATTTCCTAACAAAAAGACAATCAACAAAACCAAATTTTGTGATGCCAAAAGCTTGAAATCATATTGGTATTGGTAATGACATGTAAAAGCAGAGCATTCATGCTCCCATACTTCAAGTTGATATGCAAAACAGCATTCTTTCACGATCCACATGAAATTAAAAAAGGCACATAAAAAAGATAACACTTACCCATAAAATAGTCTATATATGTCTAAGCTAGCTCGAACACTACCTTTATCAACTAAATAGAGGAAGGGAAAAAAAAAAAAGAGAGAGAACTCACAATAGTCAAGCTTAATTCTTGAATTTGGAAAGACCAGAATAGAAGGGGAGTTGTTTTATCTGTAAAACACTGGAAAGCATCAGCGAAAAAATAGAGAATAGGATTTGGATGGTCAGTTTCAACAGCTCTTCTGTAGGTATAAACAGTGAGAGAATTTAGCTGTTGGATTTTGGGAATTTGAAAATGATGATTCCAACGGTATTCTTCTAACCAGAAAAGGAATTCTTGGAAGTTAAGGTCACCCATTTAATGTTATTATTAGTACACTAGTAATACGGATATAGCAGGTCATTAAAACAGAAAAAATGCAATTTTCTGTGAGTTATTACCGTTTATAACGACTGTGTCGGCACCCACATTGAAGGTTTTAAATTTTAATAGTAACATGTAGCTAATTATATAGTAAACCTAATGAAAATGATAGGTACCTTACTAAATGCTAGAAATGGGACAGGAAGAAAATGACCCACAAAATTGTACTCACAGTTTAAGTTATTGAATGTTGACTACAGATATGAAGAAGGAAGAAACAAAGACAGCTCAGAAATGGATGATTTTGGTGAGCCTGCTGCTTCTGGGAGGGTGATTAAGGTCCAACTATATATGTTACATGAATCATTTATTCTGGGGCCATCAAAATTTAAACTTGATCTTTCCATCATTAAAGTTCTTTTCACTCACCTTGTGATCAAAGTATAACACTGGATAAATCTTTTTTGTAATTTTTCACATATTTATCTATGTTTCATGTCAACAGCCATTAATGTTTGCAATATGGTAGGTTGCCTACATTCGAAACTTGCGTGAATGCGGAATGCTTTATGCATCGAGCTGTCCCTTCATCTATGTTTCGTGTCGGAATACTAAATTCAATTGAACCCCTAACTAGTACTAAATTATATCTGTTTGACTCAAAAGATATTGCAACCTTTTTGAACAAATCAATCAAATAAAATGATGGGATAAATCTTAGTCATTCATAATGAATTCCAGATCAATGAGCTAGATGGAGAACAACATATTAAAAGAAGTGAAGATAAACGATCTTATCGAAACTTTCCAGTATTATTCTCATTTATCGGTGGAATAGAACATGTTACATTTTACATCGATCGATGAGGATTACCTCTTTTTTCCTTATCTTTATCGAAGTTATGGAGAGAAGATAGATGGAGAATAGGAGAGATGTTTTCTGCAAAAGCCCCCCTTGTGAGAGGTTTTTACCCTCCTATATATACAGCCCTGGACCTCCAGCTATGTGCTCTGTCCGACGCTTCTCTATGCCTCACACTCCTCGGTTACTTGCTGGAGGTCATTCTTTACTGCTTCGACGAAAGTCGTGAGGGCAAGGTGCGGAACAGCCCATGTCGATCCTTATTGCCTTACCGTCTGTGAGCGGGGCGTTGGTCGGTCTGACCGTTGTGGTCAGATTTTGAGCAATAGAGTTAGTCCCTCCGTCTGTCGGGGTCGTCCCCTGTCGAGCTCGACAGACGGATTATGACCGCTGTCAACCCGAGAGAAATCTGACTACTCACTCCTTGGTTGTACTACGTGGATTCGGAAGAGATGACGGCACCCTTTTGGTATTTCTGGACCGTTGCGGCCGTTTCGGAACCGAAACATCGTTTGTGCCGAAATGTCGTTTCGTGGTTGCAGCCATTATAGCACACGTTCTTAGAGAGTTGGAACATTTCGTGTTCCACCGGGTTTGATTGGCGACTCTTGGGTTTCACGCTTGGAAGGTTTATGTTTCTTATAAATAGAAGGAACACATCATTCGATTGACACATTCCCTTACCTTTTGCCTGAAAGAGTTCTTGCGAGTATACTTTCTTCCCGATAACTTCAAACTTTTATTTGCTCCTTGTAAGCCGAAAAACTCCCATCCCTTCCTTTCATCGCTTCTTTTCTTTGCTAAATCAACACAATGGCCGGTAATTCTTCTCGCGCTCACCTCCCTGCCTCGATTCAGGCGTCGGCAAATGATACTCCAGCCTCCGGAGGGGCAGAACTGGTGTAGGATGAGGAGGTTCCGTCAGTGGCCGAAATCTTGCCCCGCCCTGGAAGAGCATGGGCTGATTTCAGCGGTCGCGCTGGGGAGGAGCCGGAACCTCTCCCCTCAGTAATGAAGGAGGAGGATATTGCAAATTGGAAAGTCCGGTGGGGAATTTCGGTTATATCGATATGCGATCGGCGGTAGGGGACGACATCGTACATTTCAACTACCCTGGATACTGCGTGTTCTACGCGTACCCCTTCCTTATTGGGTACACTCTTCCTCTCCCACTCCTGGTGGTGGACTTCTATCGCTTTTATGAGGTATGTCCTGCCCAACTCTCGCTGTACCTGTATAACTGTTTCTGATGTTGCTCAAGTTCGTGGAGCTCGCCGGCCGTGAGGTCACTTTGGGGCATATGCTCAACATCTTCGCCCCTCAGCATATTCGTGGTACGATGATCCACATGTGCCCTCGGGGGTCGAAGAGCCTAGTGGTGAAGATGGATGACAAGGCTAACCGTCGTTTCTATGAGAATTACTTCTACGTGCGGACCGAGCACCTCGTGGCGGATCTAACGGGGTTCCCTGAGAAATGGAACTTTGCGCGTAAGTTTGTATGTTGTTTTATTTTTAGTCGAAGGGACGTACGACCATTTCTTATCGTGATACTAAATCTTTGCCAACTTTTTCAGTCGCGAGATTGCCTCCTCCACCTGTTGACAGTATCCGTGGTGGGTGGGCGCTATTCTTCCTCATACAGCGGGGATCCGCACATGGGCGGCCTTCTATGACAAGTATGGGCGCAAGCCTCTTTCTGGTGAGATGTCGTGTCCGTTCGCCGTTTTTCTCCTTCCCTTCTTTGTATTAATTTCTCATGTTCTGCTCATCGATGTCAAGGAGGGTAAGGAGGGCGAGGGCTCCTCCGTTAGCTTTCCGACAACCAGCCTCATCTGCTCGCCCTATCGTAGTACCCACTGCCCGGCCTTCGTCGAGGGCTGCTTCAGTTGAGTTTGTGGCAGCGGTTACTCCTGTTGAGGCCGCTTCTCAGTCTGAAGTTCCGACTCGTGTTGCTCGCCCAACGGGTGAATCTCTGCCTACTGAGGACGAAGGGGGTCCTTCCAAAAGGCGGTGAGTGGGTTCGAGACAACGCCCCCAACTGTGACTCATCTGGACGACTCTCCTTCGACGGGATCTGGAGTGGGGGTTGATACGGCTCCCCCTATAGGGATGGAGCCGGCCGTTGCATCTTCTCAATCAGAGATTCCAGCCATTGTCGGTGATCAGCGTCCTGCCGCGATAGAGGGTCAGGTTACCGGGGCCACCGTTGTGGTTTCGGACGTACCCTCATCCTCCGTGTGGGGTCGTACTTCCTCTTCAGCTGCTGACAGAGGAAATGGAGTCGTGGTCGATGACTATGAGTCCGAGTCGGACCTCGACCCTGATGGTGTCAGGATGTTTAAGGAGGGCATTACCCATTTGGTGGTTCAAGCGGGAGGTCCGGCCCGCTTTCTTGAGATTCCTCAGATGTCAACCTCCTGGGGGATACGGAGGATTTGGTGCTGCATTTTGACATTTTATGCTCCGAGGCCGAGACTATGGCCCTTCGGAACGTTCTTGATACTGGTTTGATGGACGAGGTGGCCGCTATGGGCTTAAGAGTACGTTACATTATCCCTGTTGCTTTTCTTTCATATGACGGGGGGCTAACCCATATTCTCATTTTTCAGACGTATATGCTGGAGGTGGAGAGTATTTGCATGGCCAACATCTTCTTGAAAATGCTAGAGAAATATCGGCATTATCGCGACAAGTGCCGTGAGATGCGTGAGCGGCTGAAGGCGAACCCTTGTGATCGGACTCTCGGCGAGGAGTTAGAGAAGAGGAACCAGGAACTGTCGCAGGCTATTCGCAGCAAGAGTGCGCTTGAGGAGCAACTCCGTGTGAAGGATGAAGAGCTCGAGCTGGGAAAAGGAGTTGCTATGCAGTGATCTCCAGGGGAAGCTGAGGTCGATGCAGTCTGAGATGGATAAGAACCTCCTCGGGTCGAGGCAATGAGTGCAGAGTGGGTGGAAAAATTGGCTGAGATGGAGAGAAAGGTAGCCGAGTTGGAATGCATGGAGAGTGCCTGGTCTTCAGCTTCGGCGAGGGAGGTGTCTTTGGAGGATACCATCCGCGTCCTCCAATCCGAGCAAGAATCGGAAAGGGCGACGGCAACGCTCAGGGAGGAGAGGCTTGAAGAGCGTATTAGCGATATTGACCGGGAGGCCTCGATCTTGGGGGATCGGGTCGATGCTTTGGAAGCTGAAAAGGAGCAACTGCTGGCTCAACTTGAGTCTTCCTCTGCCGTTCCTTGTCATTTGCACGAGCTTTGGGTCCATGCTAAAGCCCAGCGGGATATATATAAGAATCCGTGGGAGGCAGGTAAGGTGACTGAGGCCGCATATGAAGAAGCACGGGTGAAGTCGCGAGAAGCTCACATCAATTGCGGATATGACTCGGTGATGCCAGAAGCTGACGAGGGCGCGAGCGCCAAAGATGAACTCCCCGGAGGTGATGGTGGAGAGGGTGCCGATGATGATGCCGAATAGAGAGATAGTGATCTTTATCCGTTTTCTGTTTGTTGTTTTCTTCCTTCACTTTTTTTGTCAGTTGTCGTTGTTATTTCCTTCTTCTTTTCCCTTGTCGTTGTTGTTTTTTTTATATTGTTGACTTGGGCCTCATGTAACCCGCGACCATTTGCGCGGTTACTTTGTATAAAGAAGAGCCTTTCGGTGTTATTTGTCTTGTACTTTACCTTTGTTTTTGTTTTTCGTAATTACGGCGTGAGACAGATTCCGCATGGAGAGTCCCAGTCTTTTGTACCTTCCGATGGCCCTTGGCCTCAAGAATATTTCGAATTCTCTTTGGCGATGGCTTAGGGCCTTGAAGGGTGTTATTTCGACTTACCGAAATGTTAACCCGTCATCGTTCGATCAAGGTTGAACTCTTTCTTTTGGCGAAGGTCCTTAGCCTTAAAGGGTGTTATTTCGACTTATCAAAATGTTAACCCGTCGTCGTTCGATCGAGGTCGAACTCTTCTTTTTGGCGAAGGCCCTTGGCCTTAAAGGGTGTTATTTCGACTTATCGAAATGTTAACCCATCGTCGTTCGATCGAGGTCGAACTCTTCTTTTTGGCGAAGGCCCTTGGCCTTAAAGGGTGTTATTTCGACTTATCGAAATGTCAACCCGTCGTCGTTCGATCAAGGTCGAACTCTTCCTTTTGGCGAAGGCCCTTAGTCTTAAAGGGTGTTATTTAGACTTATCGAAATGTTAACCCGTCGTCATTTGATCAAGGTCGAACTCTTCCTTTTGGCGAAGGCCCTTGGCCTTAAAGGGTGTTATTTCGACTTATCAAAATGTTAACCCGTCGTCGTTCGACCGAGGTCGAACTCTTCTTTTTTGGCGAAGGCACTTAGCCTGAGTCCATCGAAATGTTAACCCGTCGTCGTTCGATCAAGGTCGAACTCTTCTTTTTGGCGAAGGCCCTTAGCCTTAAAGGGTGTTATTTCGACTTATCGAAATGTTAACCCGTCGTCGTTCGATCGAGGTCGAACTCTTCTTTTTGGCGAAGGCCCTTAGCCTTAAAGGGTGTTATTTCGACTTATCGAAATGTTAACCCATCATCGTTCGATCGAGGTCGAACTCTTTTTTTTGCGAAGGCCCTTGGCCTTAAAGGGTGTTATTTCGACTTATCGAAATGTTAACCCGTCGTCGTTCGATCAAGGTCGAACTCTTCTTTTTGGCGAAGGCCCTTAGCCTTAAAGGGTGTTATTTCGACTTATCGAAATGTTAACCCATCGTCGTTCGGTCAAAGTCGAACTCTTCTTTTTAGAAAAGGCTCTTGGCCTTAAGGGGTGTTATTTCGACTTATCAAAATGTTAACCCGTCGTCATTCGATCAAGGTCGAACTCTTCCTTTTGGCGAAGGCCCTTAGCCTTAAAGGATGTTATTTTGACTTATCAAAATGTTAACCCGTCGTCGTTCCAGTCTATCGGAGAATCGGGCGTCTTTTGGGAGAGTCCCAGTTAGCTAGATATTGTTCGCATCGGAGTATGTGATACTGGAGGGTATGAAACGTCACCATTTCGCTTACATTTGTTCGGTGTGTTCATAGGAGTTTCCTTATCTGACTCATGCCTTTCGGTTCGGAGATACAATTGACGGGCGAAGTTCCGGTTGCTGTGTGGTAGGTTTTCATTCCTCGATTGAAGTGTTTCTTTGCTTGCTCGCTCGCGCGACATTTCTGTCCCTAGTTGAGCAGAGAGCAGAAAGCAAGTTAGAACGATACTTTTCTTACCCACATCCGATGAATCGGCGAATTAGAGTAGGTTTATAACATAGCTCGTTTCGCTTGGCCTTTCGATGGATGATGGAACCGTTCCTACATTGGATGGCTGTATTCAGCTTTCTTTTCCTTTCTAGGCTGCGCCTTTCTTACGCTTGGGTGGGGCTTCGTCTCAGCGATCTTCTTGAGGGATAATCGTGTTCTTTGTCTTTGATCTGGAAGAAACCAGGACATTTCACTAAGAAATCCCCTCAGACGGCGCCAAATTGTTTGACTCAAAAGATATTGCAACCTTTTTGAACAAATCAATCAAATAAAATGATGGGATTAATTTTAGTCATTCATAATGAATTCCAGATCAATGAGCTAGATGGAGAACAACATATTAAAAGAAGTGAAGATAAACGATCTTATCGAAACTTTCCAGTATTATTCTCATTTATCGGTGGAATAGAACATGTTACATTTTACATCGATCGATGAGGATTACCTCTTTTTTCCTTATCTTTATCGAAGTTATGGAGAGAAGATAGATGGAGAATAGGAGAGATGTTTTCTGGAAAAGCCTCCTCTTGTGAGAGGTTTCTACCCTCCTATATATACAGCCCTGGACCTCCGGCTATGTGCTCTATCCGACGCTTCTCTATGCCTCACACTCCTCGGTTACTTGCTGGAGGTCGTTCTTTACTGCTTCGACGAAAGTCGTGAGGGAAAGGTACGGAACAGCCCATGTCGATCCTTATTGCCTTACCGTCTGTGAGCGGGGCGTTGGTCGATCTGACCGTTGTGGTTAGATTTTGACCAATACAATATTCACTGCATTTCTTTGTTGCAGAATTTAAGCTTTGCATATTAATAATATATATGTTTTTGTACCATAAGATTAAATTAACCTAAAATAACACGTATAGCAAGTATGATATGATAATTTAGAAAAAATTAAGTAATAGAGTAACATATAATCAACAAAAGAACACCGATAGTGTGAAAAAGATTTGCAATGCCTTGTAATCAATTAATAATGTATATAAATATGATTTATTTGTGTGAATGTTTTAAAATACACTTAAAAATAGTAAAATAAATACATTAGGGAATACTAACGTATGTAACGGGCATCTTCCTACCCAACGTTCTTAATGCTGGACGCGGTCAAGGTTAACGTCAGGTATTAACGACGAACTTCCTTTCCGTTTTTGTCGTTGTACTAACCTCTTGATGTACAATTGCATCACCGCTAGCTGATTGAAATCCCCAACGGCTGTAATTTTTATCTTTCATAATTATAATTTGCCTACTATCTTTTCGTACTACTCCTAGTATTTACTAACTTGAAATCTAAGTCTAAAATAACATATTAAAATCAAGAAAATTAATATGTTGAAGTGTAAAAGTTAAGAAAATTAGTATAAGTATTAACTAGTCGAGCAGATAAATGTGAATACATTACTGAAAATCTAACATTTCAATGGGTCATTGAGCATTCAGGCTCAACAACATTAGTGAAAATCTACTACATAAGATGTATTATTCTAATATTTCCAATGGTCATGCTTTTCCATTACTAAAAAATATTGCAATTCCGTCCACTATTTTCGACCGAAATCGGTCGAAACTTGATAATTTTCAATCGAATTCCGACTGATTTTAATTGGTCGGGAAAATGATGGTCGCAAACGTGTACCGATCGAAGTCGGTCGAAAATTTCAAAGCGTTGACTGACTGTCAAACTTTAATTTCCGACCGAAATCGGTCGATAACTATTAAATATTTTTTTAATTTTCAAATTCCGACCGAATTCGGTCGGAAATTTTAAAAATAATAATTTTATTTAATTAAATAATTAGTAAATTGTAATAAATTGTTAATTTATTTTTAAAAAATAAATATAATTTCATAATTTCCGACCGAATTCGGTCGGGAATATCAAAAAGTGGAGAATATTTATTTTAAATTTTCGACCGAATTCGGTCGGAAATTATGAATTTCTGGGCAAATTATTTGAAATTTTCGACCGAATTCGGTCGGAAATTATGAATTTCTGGGCAAAAAATTGTAATTTCCGACCGAAATCTGGGTTAAAACTAGGCAGAAAATGCTTGTTTTTAAGCTACACTGCCTGCCAATTACAAGCAATATCCATCCTATAATGGCAGCATTACACTGCTGCCATTCAACCATAATTAATCAATAACAATTAACTAACTAATTAACAACAACAATAATTAACTAACAAAAACAATAAACTAACACTAACAACCATTATCTAACAACAACAACTATACAAATGTTCAATAACAAATAATATCAACAATACAATCATCATTCAAAACTAGTCTTAACTAAAAAACAGTCATGTTTAATACTTTGTTTAGCAATACACACCATTCAATGAGTGTTTTATATAACATCATCTCCATCTTCACTCCTAGAACCTTCATCGTCGGCATGGTTCGAAGGATCACGACGCGAAGGATTAGCACATGGAGAAGGCTCACGAGACCGGGGAATGGGGAAAGCACCACTAGCAAGAAGATTGGCTAGCTAACCTTGAAGGAGATTAAATTGTTGGTCCCTCCTTTCTAGCTGAACTTGAAGGGTACCAAATTGTTCATCTCTCTTTTGTTCTCTAGCCTTTGTCTCTTCAAGCTCTGCTGTCAGCTTTGCGATCCTCTCTTCTATAGACGAGATAATCGACCTATCAATTGCCTCGCCTTGGGCGGAAGTCTCTATACCTTGCAATCCAGCCCTGTAGCGCCGAAATGATTTCTTTGGAAGGCCGTATGTTATCCGCTTTTTAGGACCACCAACAACACCCAACCATATCCTCTGCGCTTCTTCGTCTGAAAGGTTTGGTCGCTCTCCTTGCTAATTCGGTGGCAAGCTCTAAGTGTACTCTTCCACATTAATCATGTAGCGACCCTTTATTTAGAAGATAGAAAATTATTAACTGTATAATATTATAAACATATATAGTAGTTATGAAACTTACATATGCAGTCTCCGCCCAATCCTCGACCCATCTACTTGGATCTGTCGGTGCCTTCTTCTTCCGGATGCGAGTCTCCATGAAGAACCATGAGTCATCTTCCTCCCATATTTTTTTCCTACAAATATAATAAAACGTGCTAACTAAATTAATATATTTATAGTTCGATAAAAATAGATATAAATATTTTAAGGAATTACCAGTAGTCTCCTCATAGCCCCCATGCTCCTTGCACCCGCACAGTGCAAGGAGCCACCCTTCTCAGATGCTTGGGCCTTCTTTCCCAGTTCACTCTGCTTCTCGAATTTCTCGGTGGTCCAATACCTCTGCAGCTCCTCACATAAATGCGGTAGAACCCATGAAGGCTTCTTGTTAATCTTTCGAGCGGAGCAGAAGGAATCAGATAGTCTCTTACGGCATTTGTACTCCCAATTTGCACAAATTTCACTGTTATACCGGTCCTCCCATGCACACTTAGTCTGCAAATAAAATATGTAGTGTTAGATGAAAGTATTGTTACTATAATGCTTAAATAGATAAGAATTGTATTAAATCTTAAATTCGTTGTACATTTATTGCACGAGATTCCATGGAAAGTCACTCAAAGTCGGATAGGGTGCAGTATATAAGGCTGGCATCCGGTCCGGGCCCGGTCCCAAACGGGCTTCGCGGGCCGGGCTAACGGTCCGGGCTCAAACGGACCCGGTCTTCGTGGGCCGGGCTTAAACGAACCCGGGCTTCATGGGCTTTTGGGGGTGTAACTAGACCGGGACCGTATAGTAATGGTCCCGGGCTATGAGGGTCGGGTGCGGGCCCAAACGGGCCTAAATGGGCCTTGACTAATTTTTTTAAATTTTTTTTATCTAAGGCAATTTATTGTAAATTATATATATAT
>NW_017670807.1:96171-140066 GCF_001879085.1 Nicotiana attenuata
ATGTGTGTGTGTGTGTGTGTGGGGGAGGGGGGGGGGCTATTTATTTGTTTAAATTTTTTATCTAAGGCATTTTCTTGTAAATTATACTATATAATTGTGACTTAAAAATATTACCCAGTAGGAAAATTACAACGTTTAATGCTCGAAATAGTAGGATAATATTGCCCAGAAAATTCATTTGTAGCAACATAAAAACTTTTCTAAAAAATCTACAAGCATTTTAACATTAGCCCAATCCGCATTTGTTAGGTGCTCATTATCATCACTTACATGAGCATTAAACGTGGAGTTTATGGGGTTTCTATATTCATATCCAACAACTAAACTTTCATACATGTAATTCCATCTAGTTGGACAAGCTTTAGGAACCTTTCTTTCTCCTAGGCCAAATTCATCGCATCTTTTAAAATATTCTCTAAGTCTACTTCTACGGTTTGAATAAAAAAAGCCAATTAAGAGCCATTTTAACCTTTTCAATTTCAACATTTAAAATTTTCATACCATCACCCACAATTAAATGGTAAATATGACAAATACATCTAACATGAAAAATGTTACTAAATGCAGGATTTAGTGTAGTGGTAAGCAAGGCTACAACATTAGTGTTACTAGTAGCATTATCCATTGAAATTGACATTATTTTATCACTAATGCAAAAATATCTACAAATATCCGTAACCGTGCTAGAAATAAACTGCCCTGTGTGACGTGAATTAATTATTCTATAAGCAATAATGCGCTTTTGCATTATCCACTCCTCATCAATCTAATGACTTGTAACAGTAAGATAATCGCAGTCATTACCACTTCTACCAATATCAGTAGTAATAGCAACACGAAAATTAATATGAGTAAATAAATAGCGCAAATATTGTTCATATTCATGTTTATATTTATAAATATCGCTCTTTACGGTTGTGCGAGGCCATCCTTTATAAGTAGGATTAAAAACTCTTCTAATATAATGCACAAAGTGGGGGTTAGACGAAAAACTATAGGGTAAGCACATAACAGTAACTATTTTTGCCAATTCTTCCTTATCTTTTCTTGGGTCAAAATATAAAATACCACCAGTAACAGTTTTAATTCCCGGTTGAAATTGATTTGACCCGGTACTAGGGTCAGGCTAACTAGTTGGACTTGCCCCCCCCCCCCCCCCCCGACCGCAGCTTTCATTTGATTATATTTAACTTTATCTTGAGGATGTATCATTATGTATTCTCAAACTTCTCGCCCCCCCCCCCCTTCTCCTGCTCAACATAGTTAAAGGCTAACTCTTTGCCACAAGTTTTACACTTAGCTTTATTTTTTTCTCTTATTTGAATAAAAAATGGCCAAACAAGAGATCTTTCGGCCCGTTTAGAAGGTTGTCTAGAAAAGGTAGGGGTAGTGACAGGGGGTCAACCGGGGCATCATTTGGATTAGTTGGGTTAACTTGAGTAACAGGACTAGTGGTTGTATCATCATCCGGTTGTGTTTCATCTAAATCTATTTCCTGCTCATCTTCTTCATCTATAGTTGGATTACCATAAAGTTTGTTCATATATTCATCATCTAAGCGTTCACCACAACCAACATTATGCACATATTTACTCTCCGTAAATTGTAATAAAGTATTATTACTATCAATAATAGGAGCAGGTGGAGGGCGAGTATGGGGTTTGGGTAGGGGAGGCCGGGAAATTAGAGGAGGACTAGATTGGCCACTAGATTCACCAATCTTGGATTTTCCCTTATTTTTACTAAACATTTTCTTAAGGAATATGTCATCTTAATTATAATTATACAAAGTAATTAATAAAACAAACAAAAATATAATATTAAAACTAAAGAGTTGGAACGAGTTTACCGAATTGACGAACAACTTGTTGAAATTAATTATCGTTGAAGACTTGAATATTTCAATTCACCAACTTCACAATTTTTCACACAAGTTGCAACAACAAAGTAACCAATTTTAGAAGAAAATTAGAGAGAGATTGATGATTTGGTGAAGAAAAGGGAAAGAATGAGGGGGTATTTATAGTTGAAAATAGGGAAAAAGTATAATTATAAAAAGATTGGGGTTAAAACAAAGTTGGGGGGGGGGGGGAGGGGGTAAATGACTATTTTATAAATAGCCAACGGCTATTTTAGCAGCCATAACGACTATTTTTTAAATAGCCAACGGCCAGATTTTTAAAAGAAAAAAAACTAAAATTTAGCCATTGGGCCCGTTTGGGACCGGTTAGGACCGGTTGAACCGGCCCACTTAGGAGCCGATCCCGGGCCTAACGGGCTTCACTTTTGAACCGGCCCACATGGGCCTGTATGTCTCCTTTTTTCCGGGCTTAAACGGGTAGGACCATTTAGGCCCACTACCCATATGGGCTCGCGGGCCTGGGCCGGTCCCGGGCCTAACCGGACCGTTAGCCAGCCTTAGCAGTATACAACCGGCCAAGAATAGTGATTGTCTTTGTAACTCGAATATTTGGTATGAACTTGAAACATATAAATTACATTAAATAAACAAGAGTAGCTATTATAATTCAGCAAAAATAAAGAAGTAATAAATAAATCTTACCCATTGCCCTCAGGCATGATGATCATCCTATGATAACGATCATACATCAGTTCATCTGGATCATCATCATCCGATGAATATGAAGCATGTGCAGAAGGGGAGGCATCTGGCTCAATGCTACTATCCTGAAGATGAAGTCTACAAATGCTAGGAGACGAACTCCGTGTAGAGGGAGACGGAGTCCCTGATGAAGATGGCTGCGATCCACACCCATGCATCGATCTAGACCCCTGCTGCGATCCAGACCACTGCTGCGATCCGGCCGGCGGTAATCTAGATGGATGCGATCCAGCTGGTGATGAAGCAAATGGAGCAGATGACAAGCGTACCACATGGCTCTATGACTGCTGACTCGGTGGATCCGTGTAACTACCTGTAGGATCATATGGAGGAAGTGGGATATAGCCCTCTGGCGGAAAATGGTAATGATACTACTGGGAGGGCGAATGGTGGGTAGTATGATGAGTAGATAGATGCGGTGGAATAGTTGTGTGCCTAAAAGATTGCTACCGACCATCAGCAGTAGAGGGATGCAAGTGTGGAGTGGAAGGAAGCGAGGGTGTAACACCATCATCATGATCAATAGGCCTTTTATCCTTCCTAGACCTACCTCGACCCCTACCGGTCATCTGCATGAATTAAAAAAAAATGTTAGAATTGAGAATATAAATCTATATAAGTTGAGAGCGCTTGAAAAAACTAACATGCTAGTCGTCTTCGTCGACGTATCATTCCTCGTTTGAAAGTCCTTCCTCTTCACTTATTTCATTTTCATTAGGTGATTCTTCATCCTCATTTTCTATGATTGTTATTTCCTCCATATCAACTTCTACTAGTAGGCGTTGGGGATGCTCCAAGTAATTTTCTAACTAATCATCCACCATTTGGTTAACACTTGAGGTATCGTTTTGGTAAGCAACATCTAGCACATTTTCAACTTCCACCCTATCAACATGCTTTGTTTTGATTACAACCAACCAATCAGCCTTATCCCTCCGCGATGAATATGGAGTATAGTACACTTGTTGTACTCCCTCAAACCAACCAATCAACTCTTTCTGCAATTATAAAAGGATCTTAGCAATCATACTCCCTCTTTTTATTAACCTCAATTATGTTGTACTGCGAGTGTACATTTGTACCTCTTCTAGGTGTTGGGTCAAACCACTTGCATCGGAAAAGTATGATCTTCTTATTTGGCCAACCTGAATATGACAATTTTAGAATATCTTTGATCGCACTGAATTCGGTCGGAAATTTGGAAATTTTTTAATAAATAATTATTTTTATAGACCAAATATTGACCAATTTCCGACAGAAATCGGCAGGAATTTTTATTTTTTTTGCTGTCAGGAAATTTTTGTTGACTTTTGCAACCAAGTACTCTTATTTCCGGCCGATTTCGGTTGGTTTTTACCCCACCAATTTCGGTCAGAAAGCCTTGGACGGAAATCACCTGATTTCTAGTAGTGTTCTTGCAAATAATTTCACAGGAAAGGCAATAATTATACCTGGTACAATTAGTCTTGAGCTAGCTTAGCGTTTTTAACTCTAGGTCTTGTAAATGATTAAAGTATAACGTGTTATTGCGCTCATTTATTAGGAAGCATTCAAATATCTACAATTTGTAAGTCTAAGTCCAAATTTTCTTCTGAAAATAGAAAATTTTGTTAGCTATAACAAGTATCCATATAAGGATTTGACCGCTCACCAACTGATGAAAGATGAAGGACTCCCACTATATGAAGGGTAAATGATCTCTTGTCGTCATTTATAATTTAAATAGAAGAAATGAAGAGTTTATTGTTAAAAACCCATAAAACTAAAAGTATCTTTTTTAGAAGACCATAAAACCAATTCTCCCCTATATGAGCTGCCTTGATTCCAAAAAGTACGACTGATCCCAAGCTCAAAAATAGATGCATTATGGTTGTATATCAGTTGATTTGAACCTATTATGCATCAATCCATTGTATACCTATCCAAATTATTCAATTCCGTACTTTGACAGGTTATTGATTGATAGTTTTTGTTTTTATATCTCGCCTTGTTTTCATATGAAGATGATGAAAAATGAACATATTTGTACCCAATGAAGTGACTTAGTGGTCAATGAAGTAGGTTAGAACTACAAGTTCTTGGATTTAAATCCCGATAGAAGCTAAAATACTAGCTGATTTCCTCCTATCTATCGGAGCTTTGATTGATAGAGTTACCTGATACCTGTCGGTTGTTGCTGGTGGATGTGGGCAAGTATCCTATGGTATTAGTCAAAGTGTGCGCAAGCTGACCTCTAAACATCACGATTATTAAAAAATGAACATATTCTAGGGCTTTCTTCCTTCAAGTAATAATTGTTGTTTTGTGTTTAAGCATGAGATGATCAATTTCCAAGTTTTTAAGCATCAACAAACAAAGATTGGAGCGTTGTAATCTATTAATACTAGGTGGCAAAATCATAATTGTGTTTTTGAGACCTATAATTAACAGTTCTAAAATTATTTATCCACCTGCCTCTATGTTATTTGACCATCTTGTCTTATTCGTCTTATTATAAAATGTCAATTTCATCCTCTCTGAAGACTGAAGTCTTGTACATTTTGTTTAAAGCTGGGAAAACGAGACAAGGAATAAAGGTTACATAACAAGAGGATTTGACTTAGAGCCTGTTTGGATTAGCTGCTTTGAAGTAGTCGATAAGCATTAAGTGTTGAAAAACACTTTTAAGTGCTGAAACTGATTTATTAAATAAGCAGTTACATGTTTGGATACAAGTGCTGAAATTGATAATAAGCTGCTGCAGTATTTGATTAAAAAGTGCTGATAAGCTCTTTTTCTGTTAAAATGACTTAAATAACTTTAGAATTGTTTACACTTATAAGGGCGTAATTTCTTCAAAATTTTAGATTCCAGATCGATTCAAATACAAAATATTCTATTTTTATTTTAAATACAACAGTGCTTAGATATGATAATTTTTATGATAAATATAATTTATTTTATGATAAGCATATAATCATAAATTATAATAATTAATAAATTGACAAACGTTTCTTAATAAAAAATAAACCTAAATAGGACAAAATAGTTGAAGAGAAACAAACATTGTCTTCATCAACCACAACACTTAGAAAGCAATATACCAAAAATTTGATATGTCCTTATTATTACATACAATTCAAAAATTAATACACAATCACATAGATATATATATGCAAAGGAATAGAGAATTTGCTTGTCTTAAATAGTCAATAAGAATTGCAAACTTGAAGAAGCCGGGGTGTTAGGTTAAATAGTCAATCGATGTAGGAGTTTTGTTTTAAAAAGGAATATTTTAAAGGATAAAATAGTAAAAATCTTGGTCAAACTTAAAATGCTTATAAACTAAAAATTCAGAAGCTGGGGGTGACCAACTTATGACTTTTGACTTATTTTTGACTTGTAAGCACTTGACTTATAAGCAGTTTTAACTTTACCAAACTCGTAGATAAACCGAAAAGTATTTTTAAGCTAGTTTGACCCGCTTATAAGCTTAGCCAAACACCCTCTTATACTTGGTTGTCGCAAAAAATATCTATCTTTTTGTATGACAAGAGTGAAAATTGAAGTAGAGTAGTAATTCCCTAATAGTCTACAATAAATATCTGGGATTCAATATAAATTTAATCCTAACGTCGTTAAATCACTTCACAAAAAATAAATGAATTGATTTCATCTCTTTAGTCGTATCCCATACAGTAGGAGCTTGCTAGTGTACTTTTAATTTAGTCGGAGAACTCGTTCATTATCCAAACCTTTTTTCTTATTTCATGTCATCATTTTGGTTTTAGAGTATGGAGTTGTAACCATATGATGAATTCAGCTGGAAACCAAAACATGGCAATGATGAATTTCTAACATGAAATTCAAACTGCTACTCCTCATCCATCATAACTTCACATGGCCGGGTCCCAAAGCTCCCGGGGATTTGCAGTCGTACCATATATTTGTGCAACCTTTTGGAAGAGGAAAAGGTTTTTGGTGGGTATATGAGCAATTGCTCTTCTTCTAGCTCATAAAGAATTGAGAAGAAGGCAAGCCTTGCGCCGACATCGTCGTCGCTCGCTCAGCTCGGCTTCTGCTTTGGCTTCTGCTTCGGATATTAACAGAAATGTTATTAAATATTTATTTTAATAACATAATATTAATATTAAAATAAATATTAATATTAAATCCAATTCAGTTATCCAAATTTCAGTTTTCTGTTTTTGTAACAGAAAATAAACTACCCTTCAATTTTCCCTCTTTATTTTCCCTCTTTATTGTTGAGTAAATAACCATTTATCTTACGGTATGTATACGGTGGCCGTTTTGCATAAACAGCCATTCTGAAGGGTTGCCCCTCTTCCAGCCCAACTTTGGTTATAAATACAAGACTATTCTCCTCAGAATTTCTATATGATTTTCTGAGTTTCTCCTCCTTCTTCTGCATACTTTTAACATCAAACAAAGCAACGGTAAGTGTGATTTGCTACCGAACTTTGTGTTCGCTGAAACACTGGGGTTTGAAGTACCACTACACCAGTGTGTAATTCGTTCTATCCTGGAAGGGAATAATCCATAACCTTGGGTACTAGG
Source organism: Nicotiana attenuata (assembly GCF_001879085.1). Classification (NCBI taxonomy): domain Eukaryota; kingdom Viridiplantae; phylum Streptophyta; class Magnoliopsida; order Solanales; family Solanaceae; genus Nicotiana; species Nicotiana attenuata. The sequence goes on from NW_017670807.1 coordinate 103,352, forward strand.
AGGCGATTAAATTCCTTAAGGAAGCACAGTGAATTCAGCGGGCTCGAACTGATTTCTATCTCTTTACGTTTTCTGTTTATATATATTATTCTGCTTTGTTTTTTCCAGAATTAGTTTGCAAATACAGTTTACTAACAAGCTTAAGGAATTTAATATATTTTATGTATTTGTACTCACTATTTTTTTAGAGTAAAACTTTTGTAATTTTGTACTCTATTGGAGATTAAAATCTACGTGATTTTAACGTTTGTGTCATTCTTTTACATAAATGACTAATGATAAGTGTGAACCAAGCTGTTCCAACGGTGACTGCCAATGCCTCAACGAGCCGAACAACAACGGCAGCAATGGCACCGGCAGAGAAACCCGAAAAATTTTCCGGGATTGATTTCAAGCGCTGGCAGCAAAAGATGTTCTTCTATTTGACTACTCTAAGTCTCCAGAAGTTCATCAAGGAAGATGTTCCTGTGCTGTCTGATGAAACTCCAGAAACTGAACGCTTTCTCGTGATTGAGGCGTGGAAGCACTCGGATTTTTTGTGCAAGAATTATATTCCAACCGGGCTGGAGGATGCTTTGTATAACGTCTACAGTGGCGTGAAAACGTCAAAAGAACTGTGGACTGCGCTTGAAAAGAAATACAAAACCGAAGATGTCGGGTTGAAGAAGTTCGTTGCTGCAAAGTTTTTGGACTACAAAATGGTAGATAGCAAATCTGTTATTACCCAAGTCCAGGAATTTCAAGTGATTATTCACGACCTCCTTGCTGAAGGTATAAATCAAATTAATACTGATGTTGAAAGTAGTAATCTTAGTATTTTTACTAAGAGAAATTTCATTGAAGGTCTTGTCATCAATGAAGCATTCCAAGTAGTAGCGATGATTGAGAAGTTTCCTCCTTTGTGGAAGGACTTCAAAAAACTACTTGAAACACAAACGCAAGGAGATGTCCCTTGAAGATCTCATTGTTCGGTTGAGAATCGAAGAGGACAACAAAGCTGCTGAAAAGAGAGGCCATGGAAACTCAACAATAATGGGAGCAAATATTGTTGAAGAGAACAAAAAGAGGAAGAAGGCTTCTTGACCGAAATACAACCAAGCAAGAAGCGGTTCAGTGGAAATTGCTACAACTGTGGAAAAGCCGGACACAAATCTACGGAGTGTCATGCTCCGGATAAAGACAAGAAGAAGGGTCAAGCAAACATGGTTGAAAAGCATTATGATGTTGATGACTTATGTGCCATGCTTTCCGAATGCAACTTGGTGGGCAATCCTAAAGAGTGGTGGATTGATTTTGGAGCCACTCGCCATGTTTGTGCTGTTAGAGAAGCTTTTGCTACTTATGCTCCTGTTGGACCCGATGAGACGATTTCTATGGGAAATGCTTCAAAGGCCAAGATTGAAGGATGTGGGAAGATATTTCTCAAAATGACTTCCGGCAAAGTGGTGACTTTGAACAACGTCCTTCATGTTCCCGAGATTAGGAAGAATTTAGTCTCTACTGGACTTCTTGTTAAGAATGGTTTTAAATGTGTTTTTGTTTCCGATAAGGTTGTAATAAGTAAGAACGAGATGTTTGTAGGAAAAGGTTACCTCACCGAGGGCCTTTTCAAGCTGAATGTAATGGTTGTTGAAAATAATAATAAAATTTCAGCTTCGTCTTACTTACTTGAGTCAAATGAATTATGGCATATACGTTTGGGTCATGTCAATTATAAAACCTTACGGAAAATGATTAATTTGGAAGTATTGCCTAAGTTTGAATGTGACAAATCAAAATGTCAAGTATGTGTGGAATCTAAGTATGTTAAACATCCTTATAAGTCAGTTGAAAGGAATTCAAATCCTTTAGACTTAATTCACACAGATATTTGTGATATGAAGTCAATACCATCTCGCGGTGGAAAGAAGTATTTCATAACTTTTAGTGACGATAGTACTCGATATTGCTATGTTTACTTACTTAATAGTAAAGATGAAGCAATAGACGCATTCAAACAATACAAAAATAAAGTTGAAACGCAACTTAACAAGAAAACCAAAATGATAAGAAGTGATAGGGGTGGTGAATATGAATCTCCTTTTGAACAAATATGTTTAGAATATGGAATTATTCATCAAACAACGGCCCCTTACACGCCCCAATCCAATGGGGTTGCAGAAAGAAAGAATCGTTCATTAAAGGAGATGATGAACACATTATTGATAAGTTCTGGTTTGCCACAGAACTTGTGGGGGGAAGCCGTTCTTACGGCTAGCCGAATACTAAATCGAGTACCCCATAGCAAAACACAATCCATTCCATATGAAAAATGGAAAGGAAGGAAGCCCAACTTGAATTATTTCAAAGTGTGGGGGTGTTTGGCAAAAGTGCAAGTTCCTAAACCCAAAAGGGTAAAAATAGGATCGAAAACCGTTGATTGTGTTTTCATAGGATATGCGACTAATAGTAAAGCATACAGAAATCAGAAAATCCCGACATTCATAATAATACGGTTATAGAATCAGATAATGCTGAGTTCTTTGGAAATATATATCCGTATAAAAAGGAATGTGAGTCGATTGGTGAAGGATCTAAACGACCTCGGGAAGAAACAAAAGAAAGTACACTTAACTAGGAGGATCCAAGACGTAGTAAACGTCAAAGAATGTCTACTTCATTTGGACTAGATTTTGTGACTTTCTTATTGGAAAATGAGCCTCAAACATTTAAAGAAGCTATGTCTTCTTCGGAATCATTGTTATGGAAAGAGGCGGTCAATAGTGAAATAGAATCCATATTGAACAAGCATACATGGGAATTGGTTGATCTTCCTCCTGGAAATAAACCATTGGGTTCTAAATGGATCTTTAAGAGGAAAATGAAAGATGATGGCACTATTGACAAATATAAGGCAAGACTTGTGGTCAAAAGGTATAGACAACGAGAAGGTCTTGACTATTTTGATACATACTCTCCAGTTACAAGAATTACATCCATACGAACGTTAGTAGCGTTAGCTGCAGTTTATGGTCTTGAAATTCATCAAATGGATGTTAAGACGGCCTTCTTAAATGGAGAGTTTGAGGAAGAAATATACATGGAACAACCTGAAGGGTTTGTGGTTCCAGGTAAAGAAAAGAAGGTCTGTAGACTTGTTAAGTCCCTTTACGGATTAAAACAAGCACCCAAACAATGGCATGCTAAATTTGACCAAACAATGTTGTCAAATGGATTTAAGATAAATGAATGTGATAAATGTGTGTACATTAAAAATGTTCCAAATCACATAGTCATTGTTTGCTTATATGTGGATGATATGCTCATAATGAGTAGTAATGACATTGCCAACATAAATGCGACTAAGCGCATGCTAACTGCAAGTTTGATATGAAAGACTTGAGAGTTGCTGATTTAATTCCGGGAATTAAGATCCATAAGACTTCTCAGGGTCTATCATTGTCACAATCTCATTATATTAAGATAGTACTTGAAAAATTCAAGCACTTGGGCTTTAAAGTTGCAAAGACTCCAATTGACGTGAATCTTGCATAGCATTAGCAAGAACAAAGGCCAAAGCATATCACAATTGGATTATGCTCGTGTGTTGGGTTGCTTAATGTACATCATGAATTGTACACGACTAAATATAGCTTGTGCTATAAGTAAATTGAGTTGATATACGAGCAATCCAGGTCAATCTCATTGGATGGCCATGAAACGAGTTTTGGGGTATTTACTACATACCCAGGACTTTGCTTTGCACTACAGTAAATATCCTGCGGTTATTGAGGGATACTGTGATGCAAATTGGATCACCGGATCAACTGATTCCAAGTCCACAAGTGGATATGTATTCACTATTGGTGGAGGAGCGGTATCTTGGAAGTCGTCTAAACAAACTTGTATTTCCCGCTCTACAATGGAGGCTGAATTCATAGCTTTAGATAAAGCTGGTGAAGAAGCTGAATGGCTCCGGAATTTCTTGGAAGATATTCCATTTTGGCCCAAACCGTTGGCACCAATATGCATACATTGCGATAGTCAAGCGGCAATTGGAAGGGCTGGGAGAGTTATGTATAACGGTAAATCTCTTCATATACGACGAAGACATAAAACCGTTAGGCAATTACTCTCTAGGGGAATTATCATGATTGATTATGTAAAGTCAAGTGATAAGTCAGATCCACTTACAAAAGGCCTAACTAGAGAGGTAGTTGAGAAATCATCAAGGGGAATGGGACTATGCCGAGAACAAGTCATAGTGGCGGTAACTCTACCTAGAAGGCTGGAGATCCCAAGATCTAGGTTCAAGGAGATCAAATAAAGTCATTAATGACGGTTCAACATTGTCAACTAAACTTTTGGTCCATTCTCGTGATGAGACAATGTTCAGTACCAAGGATAAAGCATTAAGGCTTTTTTATGATTTCTAAATTTGATACGGGGTATATCAAATAGTGTATCTACGGAATGACACGTTTAGGAATCACCTATGTAAGTGTGAAGTGTTAGCCGCTTCAAGGAGAACTTTGGAAGGCCAGTTCTCTACGCACTTATGAAACCAGGCGGTGTTCATGGCTAAAACGAACACAACAATGAGAACCAAAGACGACTAAGGGTTGGTTGTGTGACTTGTGGTTGTCTAGGTATACACTAAAGTTCGACGGTTCAAAGATATCAAATCTACCGATTGATCGAGTATATCCGACGTAAGTTCACTACGGAAAGTTCAAAGGGAAACCTACTTATCCAGATGCAATTAATCCTTGCTTGCGAATCACATAGTTTTTTATGCATGTTTTCGTGATATAGCCATTCCCCATTCATGTGGGGATTTTGGGTTTATGTATTTAATTATATTAAATACTTAAAAGAGGGTGAATGGGAAATGGAGGAAAATGAAATTTTTGGAGTGAAACTTTTAAGTACCCCCCCCCCCCTCCCCCCTCCCCCGGCAAAGGGACATTGTCCCATATTGGAAGAGGAAAAGGTTTTTGATGGGTATATAAGCAATTGCTCTTCTTCTAGCTCATAAAGAGTTGATAAGAAGGCAAGCCTCGCGATGTCGTTGCCGTCGCTCGCTCGCTCGCTCGGCTTTGGATTTGGATTCGGATTCGGATTTGGATTTGGATTTAGTCAAATCGATCGATTGATTAGTTTTTGGACCAAATTTATTTGTTAATAGTCAAATATTAGCAGAAATGTTATTAAATATTTATTTTAATAACATAATATTAATATTAAATCCAATTCAGTTATCCAAATTTCAGTTTTCTGTTTTTGTAACAGAAAATTAACTACCCTTCAATTTTCCCTCTTTATTGTTGAGTAAATAGCCATTTATGCTGTGGCTGTTTTGCATAAACAACCATTCTGAAGGGTTGCACCTCTTCAGATTCCAGCCCAACTTTGGCTATAAATACAAGGCTATTCTGCTCAGAATTTCTATACGATTTTCTGAGTTTCTCCTCCTTCTTCTGCATGCTTTTAACATCAAACAAAGCAACAGTAAGTGTGATTTGCTACTAAACTTTGTGTTCGCTGAAACTCTGGGGTTTGAAGTACCACTACACCAGTGTATAATTCGTTCTATCCTGGGAGAAAATAATCCATAACCTTGGGTACTATGAGGGGATTAAATTCCTTAAGGAAACACAGTGAATTTAGTGGGCTCGTACCAACACTATGTAACGACCCGACCGGTCGTTTTGAGAAATTAAGCTTCGTTCAGCGGCATAAGGTCTGGAACAACTTCAGAATATGAGTATCGACTTGCGTGCATGGTAAAAATTCGGTTTTCGGATGGTTTAGAGTCAAATTGGAAGAAGGAATCTAGTTTTGGAGGTTTGAACAATGAAAAGTTGACCGGAATTGGACTTTTGCGTAAACGACCCCGGAATGGGTCGTGGTTGATCTCAACAGCTTCGTATGGTGATTTTGGACTTAGGCGCGTGTTCGGGTTGTGTTTTGGAGGTCCGTAGCTAATTTAGGCTTGAAAAGCCGAAGTTTGAATTTTTGAAGTTTCCGGTCCGATAGTGAGATTTTGATCCGAGGGTCAGAATGGAATTCCAGAAGTTGCAGTAGCTCCGTCATGTCATTTGGGATGTGTGTGTAAAATTTTAGGTCATTCGGACGTGGTTTGGTTAGGGTTTTGATCGAAAGCGTGTTTTGAGAGAATTTGAAGTTCTTGGGCTTAAACCCTTGATTTTATTCGAGTTTCCGATGTTGTTTTAGGTGGTTTAAGGGTTGGTACAAGTTTGAATGAGATATTGGGTGTCGTTGGTGCTTTTGGTTGAGGTCCCGGGGGCCTCGGGTGTGTTTCGGATGCTCAACGGATCATTTTTCCCCATTTTGGAACTGTTGAAGTTGCTGCTTTTGATATCCTTCTTAGCGATCGCGAAGAATCTCACGCGATCGCGATAGCTTGCTGAAGACCATCTCAAAAAAACCTTCTTCGCGTTCGCATCTTTCTTCTCGCGTTCGCGAAGCTCTGTTTAATTCTTCATCGTGTTCGCGTATAACCGTCCGCGATCGCGAAGGTCTATTTTTCCATGCTTCGCGATCACATCCCTAACCCCGCGTTCGCATAAGCCACCATCCCACTGATCTTCGTGTTCGCATCCCTTTTCACGCGAAAGCGATATGTATTTCTGGGCATCCTTGAATTTCCTCGATGCAATCGCGACCCTTCTTCCGCGATCACGATGAACAAATAATTAGGCAGACAGATTAAATCCCAAATTCGAGGGTTTCACCATTTTTATCACATTTAGACTTCTAGAGCTCGGTTCTTGGCGATTTTCGAAGGGATTTTCACCTGGGCGACTTGGGTAAGTGCTTCTCACTCGATGTAGACTAATTTCCATGAATCTCCTCTTAAATTCATCCTTTAATTTCAGATTTTGAATGAGAAATGGGTAAAACTTCATAGACCAAATTATTGAGTTTTGAGGGGGTGTTTGACCTCCGATTTGAGAGATTTTTATATGGTTAGACTCGTGAGAGTACGAGGGTCCTGAAAATGTTAAATTCATCCGATTTCGAGACGTTGGCCTGAGGGGCATTTTGGTCATTTTACCTAATTTCGCGCCTTAGCTTTGAATTAAATAGTAGAATCAGTTGCTTGAGATGTTATTTATAATGCGTAATTGAATTGAATAGATTTGGGCCATTTAGAGTCGAGTACTCGTGGCAAGAACGTGGTTTCTAGTTGATTTTGAGCTGGTTCGAGGTAAGTATCTTACCTAACCTTGTGTGGGGGACTTCCCCTTAGGATTTGAGTCTTGTAATCCGAGTACGCGAGGTGATGAGTGCGTGCTCGGACGTTTTTGTGGAAACTTGGCCTTTTAGGATTCTTAGGTCCTTATATTCACTGAGTATGAAGTTGTTCTTGATATGATTGAATTCCCTATTACTAGTTTTTCACCTCTACATGTTTTACTTGGAATTAACTGCTTTATGGTTCACTCTTATTGCCTAATTGACTCTTATTATTGCTTGACTGAAGATCTTTTCCTCTATTGTTGCGTTATCTTTCATAACTGCTTGTTTTTTTTTATCGGTAAAATCATTATTATCACCCATGTATTTATTTAGTCTTAATTGAAATTGTTGTATATCCTGCGTAACCTGCCCAACCTTTAAAAGATGAGTAGATATTCTATGTTTAGCTGATATTTCCTTATTTGAAATTTACTTGACTCGTGTTATCTCCCTTATTGTTGATCTACATGCTATGGGGTCGTTGCTTCATATTATTTTCTCCCTTGTTGAGTTGTTCTCATTACGTTTAGTATTCTCTATTGAGTTGATCACTTGTTGTGCTATTATATATACTGTTATTGATGCTGTTGTACTTGGGGTGTTGATGCACAAGGTTTCTGCCGTGCGGTTATTTATATTGTGATGCACGAGGTTTCTGCCGTGCGGTTGTTGTTGTGGTGTCGCACGAGGTTTCTGCTGTGCTATTACTACTATTGATATATTGCACATGCGGCATAACAAGGCGGGATATGTATATATGCTTATATGTGGGTTGCGCATGTGGCGAAATAAGGTGGGAACAATATGATGCACGTGTGGGAAACAAGGCGGGCACTTGTTATGATTATTATTTGCACACGTGGCGGAAAAGGTGGGCTATGTCAGGGGTTGATTGTGAGTATTTGTGATGGCCTGAGGGCATTTCTGTTTTGTTCAAATGTTGTGATTGTGGTACGTTTACCTATATGAACTTTGTCTCGTGGGAGTTGTGAGGTGAGTTGTCAGTGTGATCGTGAGGCTGATGAGGGCACAGGATGCCAGTGGTTAGATTTCAGGTACTGGGACTCGTGAGTTGTAATTGTCCGAGATTCGGTAACTCGTGGTAATTGTTGGATAAGACCTGACTTGAACACCGTCGTAGGATATGAGTTATTGTTTTGTTTTCCCTTTACCGTATTGTGACTTCAGGATTTGGGATGAGTTTTTGCCCATCCTCATGTGTCATCATTCTTAATATTTGCGTTGTTACTTGTTGTTCTTTTCCCTTATTGTGATTGTAGCATTGTTGGTCATTTCGTACAGTCTTTACATAAATATATATATCATGTTCCGTTGTTCCTACCTTTGCACTGTTTATTAGACCGGTAGGTGTCTCGACTATTCCTCGTCACTACTCCATCGGGGTTAGTCTTGATACTTACTGGGCACCGCTGTGGTGTGCTCATACTACTCTTCTGCACATTTTTGTTGTGCAGATACAGGTACTCCCGTTCAGTTCTGTCAGCCTTGGAAGGAGGCATTTCTATAGAGACTTCGAGGTATATCTGCTACGTCTGCAGACCGAAGAGTCACTTCCTAACTTTCTGTAATAAGTATAGCCCTTTCAGTATCTTTCCTTTGTATAGCAAATCTTGAGTTAGAGCCTCTTATGTATCCCTTAGCTTGTGATTTGTGAGATTCCGGGTTTTGGGAATTTTGTTAGCTTCGAGAGTTGTTATAGTATGTGCCGAGCGGCACCATAAACACTGTTTAATTTTATTATTCCGGTTCTAGTTATTTCTTCTGTAATTATTGTTTATATTCCGCATTGTTAGGTTTACCTAGTCATAGAGACTAGGTGCCGTCACGATGGTTCACGGAGGGCGAACCAGGGTCGTGACAGGGAGTCGACCTAAGTGCAATTTTGGAGCTTGATAACTATGGATTTTAGCCTATCTTATGCTCTCTTTCGCTTAGGTTTTGGATAAAAAATGTGTAACAGTATTCCCGAAAACTTACTTAATATGCTTGTCTGTAGGGTTTGGTCAAAATGAGGCAAGAAAGACAAAATCAACTCATGAAGGAGTTAAAATTGCACAAGTTCAAAGCTGGGACAGAAGCGCTGACCGTGATGGAAAAGCGCGGCCGCGTAAAGTCCACCGCTAAAGCGGCCATAATTACGCGGTCCGCGGAAGTGAGGTTCAGAGAAGGTGTTTTGGAGACATCAGTGACCGCGGCCCGTGATGAAAAAGCACGGCCGTGGAATACCTGACGCGGCCACGGCGACATTTCCGCTGGGAGCGTTGATCAAAGTTCAGAGACCCTGCAAGTTGAGCCTGACTGAGGAGCGCGGTCAGCGTCCAAATTACACGGCCGCGGTTGATGCTAACGCGGAGGCGGCAACTTTTACGCTGCCCGCGAAATCAAGTCCAAACCAAGCACAAAAGTGAAGAAACGCGGTCCGCGCTTGTTTTGCGCGGTCGCGAAAGGCTATACGCTGAGGCGCTCAGTATTCCGCTCACTACGGAACCTCCGTATGGGTATTTTTGTCCAGTAATTTCAGCTGTGTATAAATAGATGTTTTTCACCTTATTAGGTTATCTTTTGTCTGAGGAGCTTGTGAACATCCGTATTTTACCACTTAGAGTAATTGTAGAGTAGCTTTAGCTATTATTCTTAGATTTTATTCTTGTAATCAACTTTTATGGCTTATATTTTATCTCCATTTTTGATTTCTACCTTGATTATGAGTAGCTAAACCCATTAGCCAAGGTTGTGACCCAACCCTAGTGTGGGTATTTAATGGGTCTTCAATTTTAGGGCTTAATTATTTATGGGTTAGTGATATTTAGCTTGATTCATGCTTTAATTGTAGAATTGGTGGTTGCAAACACTGATTCATGCCTTTATGACTTAGACTCTTCTTGAGAAAGAGGGACTAAGTCTAGGAAATTCAGGCTAACAAGGAATTAGGGTGCATTCAAGAGATTGATAGCTCCAGTTAAAGGGTTAAACCTAGAGATAGTAATACCTGACTTGAGCCAATTTTGCATGCATTGTTTGAACACCCAATTGGGCTTGAGAAAGTCAATTAGGGCAAAGTCACTCAAACTACCGAGAGGTATAGAGTGAGTAATTATGTATAAAGGTTATATCATGACCCCAAATATAACAAGCTTGTCCTAAATTCTAGACCACATTAGATATTCGCCTTGGTGTAAGTCACTTCCCTAGTGCTTTTTATCAATTGAGAAAACTCCTACAAAAATATTGTACTTAGATTATTTTCAGCAATCAGTAGCATTTAAAGTAGAATAGAAAAGAAACCAAGCATGGTTAGAAGTGCAATTAAAAGCAACACGCGTAGCTAGATTGGATAAAATCCCAACTCCCAACCAATATTAGCTCCTTGTGGATATCGATCCCGACCTTTCGGGTAAAAGCTGCATCGACCACTCCTTGCCATTATATAGTGGTGTAGGGTTGGAGCCGATCACCTTTTTTGCGTCGTTGCCGGGGAGCTAAACGGATTTGGCTATCTATCTGACTAGTTGTGTGACTTGTTTTTCTTTCCTTTTATTTTACTAACTTGTGTGAGTTAATTGATTCAGGTACAACATGGCAAATAATGATCCTATTGGAAATGTTCTCCCGGGGGAGGAGGTAGATGATAATGCTGAAGATGAGGTGCCTCTAGTACCTCAAGCTCAAATAAGAGGCCGTCAGGCCAATGGAAACATTCCAGACCCTCCCCCAGCTCCTCCGCGAGTAGCTCCTCGGGTGCTTCCAAATGAAGGTTACGCAAGTGAAATTGTCCCACCCCGGATCCGGGCGGGCAATTTTCAGATTACAAATGTTATGTTGACCTTATTGGAGCAAAGAGGGTACTTCACAGGCGCTCCCCATCAGAATGCATATAAACATCTAAAGGATTTTGTGGATACCTGCTGGGGAAGCAAACAGACAAATGTGTTGGAGGACGCATTGAGACTGAGATTGTTCCCTTTTTCACTTAGAGGGAAAGCTTTGGACTGGCTCGAAAGACTTCCCAACCATTCCATCACCATGTGGGATGAGTTGGCCGACAAGTTTATAGCCAAGTTTTTCTAGGCATTTGGCGACATTGAGAGATGAGATCCTGGCCTTCAAACAGGAACCAAATGAAACACTTCATGAGATCTGTGAAAGGTATCGGACGATGGTGAAAGAATGTCCGAAGAATGACATGACCGAAGCAATGATCCAGCAAACATTCTACCGTTGCATCAACACTACCAATCAGTGTGTGGTGAACCAGCTAGTAGGGGGAAACTTTATGAACACACCTTATGCTGAGGCGTGTGATATACTTGATGAGATGGCAGATACTTCCTCGGCGTGGCAAAGTCGAGCTAATGTGCCACAAGGTGATCCCAATGTTATTCACCTGCACAAAGAGCTCCATGACCACGGCCAAGCAATAGCAGAGTTGACTACAACAATGAACCAGTTGGCCAAAGCTCAATTGCAGCAAGTTCAAGCGCCAAGACAAGCGAACGCCATGGAAAGGGTAAATATGATGGTCAACAAGAGGCGACAAAGAGGCCAACAAAGTCAAGGAAATCCGGATCAATATGAGTAGGGTAGTAGTGGTTTCAACCAAGATGATGGGTATGATGATCAAAGTGAAGAAGTTCAGTATGTGAACAACTACCAAGGACAACGGGGCAATGCTCCGAATCAACAACAACAGTGGAGATCCCAAGGAAATTGGGGGAAAAAACCAACAAGGAAATTGGAATAGTGGTAACAACAACAACCAAAACAACTGGGGGAACAACAATCAGAATTGGGGCAACCAGGGCAAGTGGGGAGGAAACAACAACCAAGGGAGTTGTAATAATGGTAATCAAGGGAATTTGGGGCCGGGCTTCCAAAGGCCTCCGATGTATCAACAATCAAACAACCCACCTCCATTTCTGTCTCAAGGTCCTAGCTCGTTAAACAACGATATGGGAAGGATTGAGTTGATGTTTGAGCAAATGATGAAGAAGAACGCCGACTCTGATGCCCAGTTGGCGTCCCATAATACTTCTATCCGAAACTTGGAGGTCCAACTTGGCTAGATTTCACAATCTTTGAACACTCGCCCTAAGGGGGCACTACCTAGTGATACGGTAGTAAACCCGAAGGGAGGGAACAATACCATTCATGCAATGGCGGTGACCACAAGGAGCGGTAGAGGTGGTGAAGCAAGTACCTCGAAGCAAAAGGAAGTTGTGACTGATGAGGTTGAAGTGCAAAATGATGATGATCCAATAGTTGATGAGCAAGTGTTTGAAGAGAATTTGACTAGTGAAGTGAGAATTGATATTCACAACAATAAGGAGGAGACTCAAAATGATGTGAACCCTGTCACACCTCCTTTTTCTACCACCCGAAAGGGTATAGGGGAATTTTTCCAATTAAAGTGACAATAATCGAAACGGAATTATCTATTCAAATTCAGAGTCGCCACTTGGGATAATTTATGGTGTCCCAAGTCACCGGTTTAAAATCCCGAATCGAGGAAGTTTGACTCTGTTTTACAGTCCGCAAAACACAGAAATTTGGGTAAGGAATTCTGTTAACCCGGGAGAAGGTGTTAGGCATTCCTGGGTTCCGTGGTTTTAGCACGGTCGCTCAACTATTATTATTGGCCTAATTATCTGATTAATTACATATTTTGTACCTATTGTGCATTTTTGACCTTTGATCGCTTTTAATTATTTATGGAATTATTCTGGAACAAGTTACGATTGTCGTACACTTGTTTGTTTGGTACATATTGCGAATCATGTCACGGGAACCGTACCCACGATCTACAACATGTTTAATTTATTAACATTATTAGAAATTGTGCCCGGGTCACATAAATGTACCCCCGGATTTGAAAATTATGTATCACAACTACATCACGGGAACTGTACCGGTAGCTATGATAATTTTTATTATAGTGCGCCTAATGCAAACTATGAAGGTTCATGTTTACTCTAAGTTGAAATTCATTATAAAGCTACTAATTGTAAGTATGCATTGGAAGATAAGCAAGCCTTTAAGAACTGGACCAGCAGTAGGCCCATTACATTATCGAAAAGAAGATTGTCAAGAAAATATGGCTAGTGGGAACTGGGCTCGAAATTGAGCCCAGGAATGAGGACAAGGGGGCAAGCGGGCCTGGTTTGACTTGGCAGCTTCGATTGCGCCAATACCAGGCCCAGCTTTTCAAAGACAAGCCTTCAATGTTAAAACCCATTTTTATTAGAGAAATTTTCATATAACACTATCTTTTAGTAGTAATTAGCCATATATAGATACCATTTGCTATATTACGGATTATAGATATCTTTTCTGTGGTTATATGATGTATTTGATGTATTTAAGCTATTGTATTCATGAATACAGTAGCAAAAATAGGCATGAATCAGGGAAGTTCAGCTAATCAGTTTGTTGTATTCGAATGTGTTCGACTGTATTCATGGCGTGAAACATGGGATTACAGCTGGACAGATTACTATATTCACGGCGTGAAAAGGGGGATTACATTGTTTTTAAACGGAACGTGTATCAATTAACATAATAGAATCCTAATATAACTCAACAAACTCAATTATAACACACAAAATTTGTATTTCCGGTTATAAAAAAGATTCTCAACTGGAAAAAATCCCAAAAACATAGCAATCTTTAGAGAAATTATATAATACATCTGAATACATAAATTATATTAATTAAAAAAAACATATGAATACATAGAATACAGCGGGATACATTGAAATACAATGAAAAAAAGACAGTGAATATAATGAAATACACGGAATACAACGAGATACATTGAATTACAATGAAAAAAAAAGACAATGAATACAATGAAATACATGAAAATACAGCGTGATATGTTGAAAATACATTGAAATATATTAACAGAAAATCAAGTTGCTCAGCCCCAAACTCCATCGTCTTTGCTCAAGAACAAACTCTAATTTTCGCCTTGTAGCCAAATAGCCCTTCCATCTTCAAAGTCCTTATTCTTCTTGATCTAGGGTTATTGATTGCAACAGGTAATTGAATTAATAGAAGAATTCAAATACTAAAAACCAAAGAATCAGTTCATCGTAGCTCGATAGAATAATTAGAAGACCCCAAAACGATAAAAGAAGAAAATATATACTCAGGAAAAATTACACTACAAAAACCAAAACCTAGAGCAATCAGAAACCCTAGATAAAGTGAATCAAAGAGAAGATGCCGTTAGAAGGAGGAGGAGAGCGGAAATTTTAATGGGATGAGGGAAGAGAATAGGATGTATCAAAGTAGAGAGAGAGTGTAACTAAATAGCGTATTTAGTGGCTTAGGGGTAGGAGGTAACCAAAATTAGATATTTTACTATAAACATTAAAAGGTGTCTACAGAATATAATTTTTTTAAATGATAGTTATTTAAAATAAATAAGGTGTTAACCTTTGTTATAGGAGGTAAAAATTCCTTTTTATTATATTAACAGAAAACTTAATGGATAAAAGTTGCTGAAGATAATTGGGCTCGAAATTGGGCCCAAAAGCGGAAGTAAGCAGCAAACAGAAACACACCAAGTTGAGATTCGACCAAGTTGCCTCGCTTGGGCCAATGCTAGGCCCAACTGCTTCATGCAGGAGGGCCTTCGACATTAAGGCCCAATTGAGACTCAACTTCCTCTAAATCACATGTGACACAAAAGTATTAAAAATTTCTAGAAAAATTCAGAGGCTGACCAACCATATTATAAGTTTAAATTTTTAACATGCTATTAGTACTAACAATAAGAGATTAAACCTTACTTATTCATGAATCACCTTAAACTTAAATATGCAATCACTTTAACACTGTTGAAATTCGAGATGATTTAGCTAAAGGTACTTAGTAATCAAACACTGTCCCATTGTGACATGTACAGTACACATCCAGCATCCTCTAATAAAGACCAAATGAACTACTATGGCTATTAAACATTTCAAAACTGTCAAACAGTACATGGAACAGCTAGACTAATTTGAACATTCATAAAAATAACTAAGTTATAGACTAGAACACCAGATTCAGAATGCTGAAACAGAACTAAAACAGAAATACTAAACTAAATAACTTGCAAACAGCATACATAAAGAAAAACTGGAATTTAACATTCGAATACCCAACTTCTTATTACATTAAAGACTAAACACATGCTTTAGAGCTTCATTTTTCCACTCAAAAGTTCATAGAGGTACCTGGATGTCAAGAACAAAGACAAGGTAAAGAAGCTCAACAAGAAGTCAGTAGAGATCAGCAGCAAGAAAACAACACACAGCCTCAAACTTAATCCACACTCGAATTAGAAAACCAGAAATCCCAAAGAAGTTTTCTAAGTTTTTTTTGCTAAAATCAGAAGAAAAGAGAATCAGCTACTAATGAAACTGTAGCTGAACCTTTTAGAGTGTTTTTTAGGGTTCTGAAAAAATCTCCCTAATGAGTGAGGAAAAGGTTCTATTTATACACTAAAAGAGCTGTTGTGTGCTCTCCAAGTCAGGGATTATTCCCTTTGAATGCAGCCCTCAAAGAGCATCTTTTTAACAGAATTGGACAGCTGGCTGTTTCTCATTGGTTGCAGTATTTTGTACTGGCCAAATAAGGCCAGCTGCCAATGTTCTAGAACCCTCTACTTGCCTTATCTGAAGTTCCTATTTTACCCATCCTTCAAATGACCCCCCCTTAAGTTTTCCTTTTGTTCAATTAATCCCTAGAAGTATGTAATGATTTACAAATCATATCAAACATTAACAAAACCAACAGTTATCCGAAATTAAATCAAAGAGGCTGCCAAAGCTCAGAAATAATCATGCTAATTCATATTAACATAGGCAAGACAAACAAACACATAACAATAGAACATTGAAAATCCTAAAGCATGCAAACTAAGCAGGAAAATGATTGTGAAAAAGAGAAAGGGAAGAACAACAGAAGAAATGATGAAAATACCACAAAGATCTACTTGGAACAGTTACGAACTTGGATTGAACTAATTAATTCTACTGACCTATAAGCTAACTAGGCAATTAGGCATACTAACAAATGATTCAAAACAACAAAAATAGCTAAATACTGTGATAATGAACTAAGCTATTCAATAGTTAAACTAAGTAAACATGAATTAAACCAAGCTAATAAACCCTAAAAAAACTAATGAACATGACTAAGGATTGAAGCAGGAACGACTCTCAAACCAAACAAACGAACTAAAAAGGGTAGGAAATTACTGACTCCAACACGAAAAGAAAAAGAATGGAGAGGCCGGTGGTAATATTACCCCTTGAATGGAAGAAATGTGCGAAGGTAGTTTGGCAGCCCGCTCCACTCTGATTGACCACTCAAAGGTCTTTTCCTCCAAGGAATCCGGCCTTGAATGGAGTTTTGACCGGGTTCTCTTGGAAGAAGAGACTCATGATAGGCCAAACCACTGAGAAGCAACATAGACGAAACCCTTCTGGCCATTTCTTAGATCTAGATTTTCGATTTTTCTGGGGTGATTTGGAAGGGACCAAGGTGAGATATGAGATGAGGAGAAGGGCGGGGGTTATGGGGTGTGATCTTCAGTAGGTTTGGAGGAGTTTTGGTGAACTAGGGTTTGGGTTTAAATTTCAGATTTGAAATTGACGGATTTGGGTGGTAATTTAGAGGGAGCTGGTGATGGATTAGTGTTCAAGGGGTTGTGGAGAGTGTAGAGGGTGAATTTGGGGTGGTTTGGTGACTGGCCGCCGCCGTGAGGCGATTTCTGACGGCAAAAGGCGGCAGAGGCGGTGAAGGGTTTGGGGGCAGCTAGGTTTAATCTCTTGAGAGAGAAGAGAGACTGAGGGAGGGTTTGGGGGTTAGGGGGTAGCGTTTGGACAGTTATATGGGAGAGGGATGGTCAGTTCCCAACCGTCCGATCAAATGAAATCAACGGCTGAGATCAGAGTGTGCCGAAACGCCGTCATTTTGGTTAATGGGGCGAGCAGGACCATATATGGAGTTGGGCCAAGGGCGGATGGGCAGGGATTTGGGCTCAGAAATGGTTTTGGCCCAATTTCGGGTCCAAACCAGATTTTATTCTTCTTCTTTTTTGCATTGACTTGATTTCTTTTTAATTTCCAATTTTAAAACTTAATTAAACCTAAATTAAGTCCTAAATAAAACCTAGCAATGTAAAATTGACTTAATTATCTATTTCTGATACTAAAATAATTAATTGATTCAAAGCTAATGAAAGAAAGGTACTAATTTATAAAACTAAAGCTAAAATGTGGAATAATTTATATAATTTTTGATTTTTGTTTTATTGATACAATTAATTGACAATTAAACTAAAAATGCAACTATCAACCTAAGAATGCAATGCATGAGACTTAAACATATTTTTCGGGTATTTTCTATGCTTTTAATATATGCAAAAAGGCAACAAAAATGCAAACAATTAAGCAAATATTCCTAGAAATTCTATAAAAAATAAAAATACACTAAAAAAAATCTATTTTGTGATTTTGTAGGAGTATTTTGGTTGGGCAAAAATCACGTGCTCACAAACCCGTCTAAGGAACACGTGATAGACATACCGGAAACGGTAGTGCCCAAGACTAAGGCTCCTTTGCCAAGGCCTCCTCCACCTTACCCTTAAAGACTTGCGAAGCAAAAGAATGAAAAATGTGCCCTTGGTGGAATCTCTTGAGCAAATGCCGGGATATGCCAAGTTTATGAAAGACTTGGTGACTAAAAGAGATCTATGGATTGTGAGACCATCAAAATGTCTCATCAAGTGAGTGCAATTGTGCACTCGATGTCTCCAAAGCTTGAAGATCCCGGAGCATTTACCATTCCATGTACCATTGGTAGTACGGATTTTGCAAAAGCCTTGTGTGATTTGGGGGCAAGTATAAATTTGATGCCTTAATCTGTATTCAAAACTTTGGGTATTAGTCAACCGAGAGCTACTTCAATGAGATTGCAAATGGCGGATCGAATAATGAAGAGGCCGTTTGGTACTATTGATGATGTTCTTGTCCGGGTTGACAAGTTTATTTTGCCTGCGAATTTTGTGATTCTTGACTGCGAATGAGGTGCCTATAATATTGGGGAGGCCTTTCCTAGCAATAGGGAAGGAATTGGTTGATGTAGAAGCAGGGGAGCTCACCTTCCGGGTGGGTGACGAAAAAGTTATCTTCCACGTATGCAAATCAATAAGGCAGCCGGATAGCACTGAAGTTTGCTCTTTTGTGGATCTGGTGATGGAGGTGATAGTTGATGACATGAGTGCCATGATCAATGTGGAGGACCCTTTGAAAGCTGTATTGTTGAACCATGATGTGACTGAGGATGGAGGCTTGGTAGAGTATGTCAATGCCTTACAAGGAATGGGTTCTTACACATATGAACCCCGGAAACTTTCCTTGGATCTGGAGAACAAAAAGACTCCACCAACAAAGACCTCAATCGAGGAACCTCCCATATTGGAGTTGAAGCCTTTGCCTTCACACCTCAGGTATGATTCCTGGTCCCTTGTTCAACTTTACATGTTATTCTTTCTTCGTGCTTAACTAACATGCAGGTAGATGCCACCCTTGAGGTGCTCCAAAGAAGGAAAAAAGCAATTGGATGGACTCTAGCTGATATTCGGGGGATAACCCCCGCCTTTTGCATGCACAAGATTATACTTGAAGATGATACCAAACCCTCCGTGGAAACATCAAAGGAGGTTGAACGAGGCTATGCAAGAGGTTGTCAAGAAGGAAGTTATCAAGTGGCTAGATGTAGGGGTTGTGTACCCCATCTCGGATAGTTCATGGACTTCACCGGTACAATGTGTGCCGAAGAAGGGTGGTATGACTGTGGTCACAAATGAGAAAAATGAGTTGATCCCCACTAGGACTGTCACCGGATGGAGGGTATGTATGAACTACCGGAAGCTGAATAACGTGACCCTCAAAGATCATTTTCCATTGCCCTTTCTTGACCAAAATTGGATAGACTTGCCAGGCGTGCCTACTACTGCTTTTTGGATGAGTACTCAGGTTACAACCAGATTTTGATTGCTCCGGAGGACCAAGACAAAACCACCTTCACATGCCCGTATGGGACCTTTGCATTCTCGCGGATGCCATTTGGTTTGTGTAATGCACCGGCTATCTTCCAGCGGTGTATGATGGCTATGTTTATGGACATGGTGGAGGACTTCTTGGAAATGTTCATGGATGATTTTAGTGTTGTGGGTGACTCCTTTGAAGAATGCTTGGGAAATCTTGACAAAGTGTTGGCCCGATGTGAAGAGACAAATCTAGTGCTTAATTGGAAAAGTGCCACTTTATGGTCGAGGAGGTCATTGTCCTCGGCCATAGGATCTCAAAGAACGGTATTGAAGTGGACAAAGCAAAGATTGAAGTGATTTCAAAACTCCCTCCTCCTACTTCCGTCAAGGGGGTTAGGAGCTTTCTTGGGCATGCAGGGTTCTACCGAAGGTTCATCAAGGACTTCTCAAAGGTGGTGAATCCCTTGTGAAAATCATTGGAAAAGGATGAAAGGTTTGTGTTCAATGAAGATTGCATGCAAGCCTTTGAACTTCTCAAGTACAAACTGACAACCACTCCCATTATTACCGTGCACCCAATTGGAGCTTACCCTTTGAGCTTATGTGCGACGCAAGAGATGTTGTAGTAGGAGCAGTATTAGGGCAAAGGGTGAACAAGATGTCACTCGGTCTATTATGCAAGCAAAACTATGAATGATGCCCAGGTTAATTATACGGTGACGGAAAAAGAGTTGCTAGCCATAGTGTTTTCCATGGAAAAGTTTAGGCCTTATCTCATGGGTGCCAAGGTGATTGTTCATACTATTGACGCAGCACTCTGTTACTTGATGACAAAGAAGGATTCTAAGGCTCGATTGATGAGATGGGTTCAATTTCTGCAAGAGTTTGACCTTGAAATTGTTGATCGAAAGGGGTGTGAAAACCAATTGGCGGACCACTTGTCCCGCTTGGAGGAGGAGGGGAGGCCCCATGATGGCCTCGAAATTAATGATTCGTTCCCGAATGAACAACTCCTCTCAGTATCTTTGAATAGTATGCCTTGGTTTGCCGATGTTGCTAATTTTCTTGTGACCGGCATTGTCCCGTGCGAGCTCTCTTCTAACCAAAGGAAAAAGCTTAAACGGGATAGCTTGGATTACTACTGGGACGAGCCTTATCTTTTCAAGATTTGTAATGATGGTGTGATCCGGAGATGTGTTTCGGAAGAGGAGCAAATGAGTATTCTTGATGCTTGCCATTCCTGCCCTAAGGTGGTCATCATGGTGGGGCGAGAACTGCTTCAAAGGTTCTCAGCTGTGGTTTTTATTGGCCTACATTGTATAAAGATGCTAGTGAGCTTGTGAAGAGATGTGATGAGTGTTAGAGAGCTGGTGGAATTTCCAAGAAGGATGAAATGCCTTTCACCACTATTCTTGAGGTTGACATTTTTGACGTTTCGGGCATTGACTTCAGGGACCTTTTGTGAGTTCATGTGGTGACACGTACATTTTGGTTGCTGTTGATTATGTTTCCAAGTAGGTTGAAGCTGTAGCTTTGCCCAACAATGAGGCACGGAGTGTAGTGGCTTTCTTAAAGAAAAATATTTTTACAAGGTTTGGCACTCCTAGGGCGATCATCAGTGATGGGGGTTCTCATTTCTGCAACATGGCAGTTGACACTTTGCTTGCAAAGTATGGTGTCAATCACAAGGTATCAACCCCTTATCATCCTCAGGCTAGTGGGTAAGTTGAGGTCTCCAACAAGGAGGTAAAGAGCATATTGTCAAAAACTATCAATGCAAATAGGACTGATTGGTCAATGAAACTGGATGATGCTTTGTGGGCTTACAGGACTGCGTACAAGACTCCAATTGTTATGTCTCCGTACCGGTTGGTACTTGGGAAAGAATTCCATCTTCCAGTTGAGTTAGAACATAAGGCCATGTGGGCGCTGAAGAAGTTAAATCTTGAGTGGGATGTTGTAGCAAATCTCGGGGTAGAGCAACTTAATGAATTAGATGAGTTCCGGTTTCATGCCTATTCCAGCTCATCCTTGTATAAGGACAAGATCAATTACTTCCATAACAAGTATGCCCAGAGCAAGGAGTTCAAGGATGGTGATTTGGTTCTTTTATTCAACTCTCGATTACAACTGTTTCCAGGAAAGCTCAAGTCAAAATGGAGTGGCCCTTTTGAAGTGGTGCATATAACTCCGTTTGGTGCTCTTGATTTGAAAAACAAAAATGGTGAAATCTTCCGAGTTAATGCGCGCCGAGTAAAACACTATCTTGGAAAGTTTGATGATAGCCACGTCGTGGCAATGATCCATTTCAACTGATTGATGGTAACCTGCATCGTGCCGCGACGTTAAATCAGGCGCTTCTTGGGAGGCAACACATGTGTTTTTCTTTCTTTTTGATTTTCTTCCTAGTTTAGGCTTTGTTTTGGACTATCTGGTTGTGAAGTTTGTGTAGGAATTGTTGTGTAGTGCAGAACTGTTGCTGGAAGATTTTTTGCCTAAAAGTGTCAGAATTACGCTGATCGCATTCTAAATTTTGCAGTCAGTGGAAGCTTTTCGCGGGGGCGTAAATGGTCTGCGAACGCGGACTTGAAAAGTCCAAAATAGCAACTCTATGAAGTTGTATTCGCGTCCGCAGTGGAAATTCTGCGGTTCGCGGCGCTCGTTCGCGGCCGCGCTTGTTTTCCGCTCTCAGCGGTCCTCTCTTGGTAACAGCCCTTCAAAAAAGGTAAAATGCGGACCGCGGTGGAATTCCGCGGTCGCGCTAGGTAGGTCTGTGGGTCCTTGTACTTTTTAGTATAAATAGAAGGTCATTAGCCCTTTTACCCTTTTCAAACCCTAGACTTGCACTGTACCTAAATCACTGTTCACCATCTTATTGTTGGTCTTCCAATTGCAATTATTCAAGAGTTAGTTTTCTTATACACATCTCACAACTGGTATCCTCAATTCATCGTATTGCTTTTATATATATTTTGCTTTTCTTTTATCTTAGTTTTAACTTCTTTCTAATTAGGGTTTGATTAATTCCCATAATCTAGGCATTGATGTTAAAAATTCATGTGGGTACTTGTTATGCATGCCTAGTAGGGGATAGGGTTCTTCATTTTACCTCTTAATTGCCGAATTTGTATGCTAGTGAAAACCCTAGAGTGCCCGTTCTTTTTGAATTCCGCAGTCGCGGCATTAATTCTGCGGTCAGCGTTTATATGCAGTATTAGGTTAAAAATGAGTTGCATTTCTGCGATCAGCGGTGGAATTTCCACGGTCAGCGGCCTGCTTTACGCGACCGTGCTTCTTTTTTTGCGGACCGCGGATTTTACGTTTAGAGAGTTGCTAAGTTGGGTCCGCGGGCGTGTTCGTTTTTCCGCAGACTGTGGTGCAGCTTTCGTGGCCGCGCCCGCGCCCAAATTTTGCTCTCAGCAATGATCAAGCTTCAGAAACTGGGTAGTCTGAACCCCAGTCCTTCGCAGCCGCACCCCTTTTTTCGATGTCTGCGGACCTTTGCTTTTAGAACACTGTCAACTTTTCATCTGCTTTCCTTAGCTGATTCTTTTAACAACAATACTAATGAGTTTTCACTGATTGTGTATGCAGACAATGGTCAGATCTAGAGGCACAGGTGATAAACAAAAAGGGAGGGTTGAATACTCCCGAGGCAGGGGAAAAGGAGGACAAGGAAGGACCAAGTTACCACTAGCGGTCCAGAAATCTATAGGGAAGCTGCGAAAAACCATCAAAGCTGCGGACAAAGCCGCATCCCGTTATGAAGATAGTGAGTATGTCCCCTCCCGGGAAGTTTCAGAAGGAGACTCGGTGCCAACCCATATTCCCGCAGATTTTTCAGAGAAATTCCAGTTTCGAGACGAGCCCACACCCTCTTCTTCTGCTGAGTCGTCTGATGGCTCAGATGATAGTAGTGAGTATTTAGCATCGGGTTCCCCACCTGCTACACCTTTGGCCTCACCAGCAAACCCTAATGATGTTAATGCTGAGATCCCGGACGACGGGAAGGGTGGTGACACCCAGACAGGGGGGTTGTTGAGGTCAAGGAACCCTGTGGTGTGGCAAGAATGGTTTGTGAGTAAGAAAGCTTACCATAAGTTTCGGGAGTGGTGGCCTCAAAGGTCACTTACACTTGAGAGGGTGTTCATTGAGCGAGATCTGCTACCCCACAACCCTAATGTCAAGAGGCAGTTCAACGAGAGAGTGGGATAGAAGTTTTTCACCAGCAACTTACCGGATACAAACGAACATTAGGAATTCTGTGCAAATGTCGCCCATATAAAAAAGGGCACGTATTTGACCAAAGTCGGCAACAAGAAGGTTATGTTTGATGGCAAGACTTTAAATGACTATACTGGGTTCAATGACGATGATGAGTCTCTGTATCTGGAGAAGGTGGCTATGGATGAGTTAGCCCGCCCTTGGCTTGCATCAGTAATTGCTATTCCTGGGACTACTCCAGCTTGGCTGACACCTTGGGTCCCGATCTACAGGAACACTCTGAGCTTTGAAGCGAAGGGGTGGTCTGCTTTTGTGTGCAGCCGGTTAGATCCTACTACACATGACAGTGATATGCCGGTCTCCCGAGCTATTATTGTGGGGGCTATCATGGCGGGGTACCCGATCAACGTCGGGAATATTATGGCCAAGGTGATCAACAGAGCAGTTTGAAAAGATGAGAGTTCATATCCCTTCCCAAACTTCCTCACCATGTACCTAGAGGATCAGGAAGTAGAAGGAAGGGACTTTGACACCAAAGTGAAACAAAAGAGGCCTTTTCCTGGTACAGCCTGTAGGGCCCGGACAACCCCAAGTCCAAGGGTAAAGCCACCACTTCCACTGGCCAGTCTGAAGATCCACTGGTGGTGGTCACTGGTTCCGAGCCTTCCATTGCCATGCTACATCCTTCCTCCGGACCATCTGTTGCTATTCATACCTCAGTGCCTTCTTCATCAGCATACCCTCTGACTGCACTGCGGGTTAATCAAACTCTATCAAGCATCAACAACTAGATGCAGGCAGCTACATCAAAGTTGTTTGTCCTATCTAGCACAGTGGCAGCTCAGTTAGCTCCGGCACAGGCTCAAGTGCTTGCTTCAGTGGAGGAATCGCTAAAGGAGCTTGTAGACAACCAGAAGAAGCTCCTGGACAACCAGAAGCTTATCATGGATACTTTGGAGGCACAATGAAAAGCAATCAAGGACCTGGGCAAACAAACGAAGAAGATGAAAAAGACTCGGGCCTCAAAGGAGTCGGTAAAGCTGCTGAGGAAGGAGGTTGAGAAGATTGCATCAGCAGGAGACATCCCACTGGACTTACTCTTGGAGGAGCAAGTTCCAGCAGCTCAGACAGCATAGGGACCAGAGCACGAGGCTGACAGAGCACCGGTGCGAAGAGGAGTGATTCCCCATACTGAGGGTTTGGAGATTGAGTTGGAGGACCCCGAGGGAGGTGACTCAGGCCAGCCACTGGACCCAGTCAGTGACCCCATCAGACAGAGGCATCATAGGGAGTTTTCTTTGCTCTCTACCCTTCCCCTATTCTATTTTTGCTGATAACATTGAGGACAATGCTACTTTTTATTTGGGGGGTGGCCTTATTTCGATGATGATTTGGATATTTTGGATATTTGGTTTGTAATAACCTTGATACTATTTTCCGTTATTCTTGTACTTTTTACTTTTGGTATGTATATAAAGTTACTTTTCCATGTATATATTCATTCCCCTTTTATGTATATTCGTCTCAATCCCCTATTGTACATATTCAGTTTACTTTCCGTAGTTTACTTTATAACTTCTTTTGAAATTTTCCTAAATAGAGTAGCTTCGTATTTCATTTAGTAGTTTCTTATTTTAGCTTCTTACTTTTACAAGTTTTCGTGATCAATAAGCCTTTGGTTTTCTTAATGCCATGGTTCTTTCCAAAGGTGGAATTTGTGTGAACCGGGTGGCTCTTCTTGATGATGGATGACGTGACAGCCTTCTTAAGGGTTTAAGTCTATTTTTTCTTTATGTTTTTTGTGTAAATAGTAGTAATGAATAAAAGTGTCTCAGTCAAAGCTTCACTTGGGCCTAACACATTTACCTTTGACCTTATGGTTAGAAACAAATAGATTTGCAAAGAATGGTGCTAGTTGTGACCTTTAGACTCTTGTGTTGACTAAACAATCATCAAGTGGCTTCTCGGTGCCATTTGTGTTGCTCAATCTTAGCTAGGGTTGTTGTGGGACCTCGACTCTGTCTCTTTAGCAATCCAACAACTTGTGAGGTGAGGTTTTTATATGCAAGTCAAAGTCCTGTGCCAATAAGTCTAGAACTTGCCCCGAGTGTTTGTCTAAGCGAAATTCTAAGTGTAGCTCGACTTGAGAAATGAATATAGGCTCTCCTTGACCCAACTTGAAACTTGAAAGCATCCATAGCCCACCAAATATGATATCCCTATTCAACCCCGTTGAGCCGAAGCCCTTGTTCTTTCAATAACCATGATATACACCTTTATCCGTTCTGTAATGACCCTCTCTTGGCACCCGATCTTTTCTTAGCATAATTGGCAAAAGCATAAGATTGGGGGAGAGACGAGGAATGCAAAAGTGATAAAAGGTACAAAATGAAGAAAAGGGAAGGCAAAAAGAAAAAGAAATAAAAGCCTACAAGTCAAAAAGAAAGTGAATAAAATAGAAAAAATGAAGGGATTCAATGAAAGCAATGATGAAAGGCTTGGAATGAGTAGAAAAGGCAAAAAAAGAAAAATTATTATAATGAACAAGAAAGAGTGACAGCGTGTCTCTCTAGTACCCTAAGGAAGAAGAAAATGACTCAAAGAGTCAAGAAAGTGTGAGCCGAAATAAGAAAATTGAAGTGCTTAAGGAAAGAGGAAACCTTCATAGACCGATATATCCTACATTTAACCAAAAGCCTTCATTACATTCCCGTAAAATCCCTATACGATTTAAAGTTGAGTGAGCTTACATTAGTGGTGATTTACATAAGGGGCAAGCTTATGGTACTTAGAGCCGGACTTGTGACTTTCCTTTGAGGAGATGAGCGTATTGTCCACGATCCTTGTTTTGAGTGCTACAGTGTAAAGTGAGGTTTGCTTATGGAGAGTAGAGGAGTAAGAGTTTGGGTTCCACAATGACCTATGTAGTAGAAAAAGTTTCCTTGATGAGTTAAGTCAACTCTTGATGCTTTTGTGTCGCACTAGGGCTATCGTACTAAAAAGGTTGTGTGCTCTTAATAATGTATTTGAGTTGAGGGTAATTGTTAGTCCCAATTGATGCTTGATGAAGTCACCATAGGATAGCTGAAATTTTCCTTTCTTTTATCTTGTGGAGGTGAGAATTACTTTGTTTGCTTGAGGGCAAGCAAAACCTTATGTTTGGGGGAGTTGATAACTATGGATTTTAGCCTATTGCTCTCTTTTGCTTAGGTTTTGGATAAAAAATGTGTAAAAGTATTCCCGAAAACTTACTTAATGTGCTTGTCTGCAGGGTTTGGTCAAAATGAGGCAAGAAAGCCAAAATCAACTCATGAAGGAGTTAAAATTGCACAAGTTCAAAGCTGGGACAGAAGTGCTGACCGCGATGGAAAAGCGCGGCCGCATAAAGTCCACCGTTGAAGCGGCCACAATCATGCGGTCCGCGGAAGTGAGGTTCAGAGAAGGTGTTTTGGAGACATCAGTGACCGCGGCCCGCAATGAAAAAGCGCGGCCGCAGAATACCTAACGCGGTCGCGGCGACATTTCTGCTGGGAGCGTTGATCAAAGTTCGAAACCCTGCAAGTTGAGCCTTACTGAGGAGCGCGGTCTGCGTCCAAATTAGGTGGCCGCGGTTAATGCTAATGCGGAGGCGGCAACTTTTACGCTGCCCACGAAATCAAGTCCAAACCAAGCACAAAAGTGAAGAAACGCGGTCCGCGCTTGTTTTGAGCGGCGACGAAAAGCTATACGCTGAGGTGCGCAGTATTCCGCCCACAGCGGAACCTCCGTAGGGGTATTTTTGTCCAGTAATTTCAGTTGTGTATAAATAGATCTTTTTGACATTTTTAAGCTGATGAGCTCGTGAACAGCCATATCTTACCACTTAGAGCAATTGTAGAGCAGCTTTAGTTATTATTCTTAGATTTTATTCTTGTAATCAACTTTTATGGCTTATATTTTATCTCCATTTTTGATTTCTACCTTGATTATGAGTAGCTAAACCCATTAGCCAAGGTTGTGACCCAACCCTAGTGTGGGTATTTAATGGGTCTTCAATTTTAGGGCTTAATTATTTATGGGTTAGTGATATTTAGCTTGATTCATGCTTTAATTGTAGAATTGGTGGTTGCAAACACTGATTCATGCCTTTATGACTTAGACTCTTCTTGAGAAAGAGGGACTAAGTCTAGGAAATTCAGGCTAACAAGGAATTAGGGTGCATTCAAGAGATTGATAGCTCCAGTTAAAGGGTTAAACCTAGAGATAGTAATACCTGACTTGAGCCAATTTTGCATGCATTGTTTGAACACCCAATTGGGCTTGAGAAAGTCAATTAGGGTAAAGTCACTCAAACTACCGAGAGGTATAGAGTGAGTTATTATGTGTAAAGGTTATATCATGACCCCAAATATAACAAGTTTGTCCTAAATTCTAGACCACATTAGATACTCGCCTAGGTGTAAGTCACTTCCCTAGTGCTTTTTATCAATTGAGAAAACTCCTACAAAAATATTGTACTAAGATTATTTTCAACAATCAGTAGCATTTAAAGTAGAATAGAAACGAAATCAAGTATGGTTAGAAGTGCAATTAAAAGCAACACGCGTAGCTAGATTGGATAGAAACCCAACTCCCAACCAATATTAGCTCCTTGTGGATATCGATCCCGACCTTTCTGGTAAAAGCTACATCGACCACTCATTGCCATTATATAGTGGTGTAGGGTTGGAGCCGACCAGAGCTCCATCTTTTCCATCTATGTAAAGGTAAGTGACTCCTACCTATTACAAGTTAAATACTTGGATTATACATGGATTTAGACATGAAAATTTATAGGAATTTGGGATTTTGAAGAAAACCTAGAAAATTGGTATTTTTGGATTTTGACCACAAAATTGGACATGAAATTGAGAGTAAATTATATATTTGAGTTTGTGGGGTTATAGGTAAAGTTTATCTCTGAAAAATTTCGGAATCCGGGCACGTAGGCCCGAGGGTGATTTTTATCGACTTTTCGATCGGGGTTAGAAATTGTTATAAATTGGATTATAATGAGCAATTGAGCGTATACTAATGGGTTTGCATAATTATTGACTAGTTTTGGAGCGTTGAGCATCTGTTTGAGTCGTCGGAAGGGCTTGGAAGCCGGTTATGGTACTTCGGAGCGAGGTGAGTCTCCTTTCTAACCTTGTAAGAGGGAATTAACCCCATAGGTGAAATAATTAAATATGTACTCCTATTTGTGGGGGCTACGTACGCACGAGGTATCGAGAGTCCGTGCGTAGCTACTATTATGCTTATGTCCGGGTAGTTGTAGGCTACATCATGCCTTGTTGATATTGTTGTTGATTTATGATTGTTGTTTGCCTTGAGAAGAAATAAGATTGAGGTTGCGTAATAAATGTGCTGAAAGGAATTTAAATTGAGGAATTTAAGACTTTAAGCGTTTCCATTAAACTTAGTATTTTTGAAAAGAATTGAGGAATCTTATAGTAACTTAAGAAATCTATGTGTAACCGCATCGCATGTATGTTTCGCGAGCGGGGTAATTTCCTTAAAAGCTACAAGTTGAATTTCCCATATTTTAAAAAGGAATCAAGAAAGAAATGTGATTTTAAATGTTAAATTTATATTTGACCGCGTCACAGGTATGATTCGCGAGCGGGGAAATTTCCTTTAATTTATATTTGACCGCGTCGCACGTATGATTCGCGAGTGGGGTGCTTCCTTCTACGGCCCGATCCAACACAAAAGTAAACTTTGCACTGCCAGAGTGTTTTATATATATATATATATATATATATATATATATATATATATATATATATATATATATATATATGTATTATTCTCTTATAATCGTGTGTGACATTTGGCTAGAAGCCAGTGAATCTGAGGGATTTTTTCCTGATTTGAATTATGACAACTTCCTTAATGAAATCCACTATATCTATATATATGCTCCGGTTACGGAGAGAACTTGCTAGTTGAGAGCTTGAGTAAAATTATTAAGAGGGGAATTGTATCACGTGTTTTATACTTGTTAATTTCATATATTTACTCTGTTTCATGTTTATTCACCCCCTGTACTGTACCAAATATTATTGGACCACTAGTAAGAGTCAGAGTCGACCCCTCGTCACTGCTTCTTCGAGGTTAGACTGGATACTTATTGGGTACGCGTTGTTTTCGTACTCATACTACACTTGTTGTGAATTTTTGTTGCATAGGCACATGTATCTCTAGTGGCCTAGTGGGCATAGTAACATGGTTGATACGGAAACTTAGGTGAGCTGTATCTGTCAAAACGACCCGCAGCCAGCAGAGTCTCTTTCAGAGTATTGTATTTACTTTCTGTCCAAATTTGTATTCCGGACAGTTATTGTACTTCATTTGATTTCCTAGTGATTGCTCATGCACTTGTGACACCGGGTTCTGGGATGATTATGGGATATTCAGTATTGAAAATCGTAAACACTTTTGTTTATTCTGTGAAGATTACTTTTTACTAGTTAAATTAAAGGAAATTCATGGTTTCAAAAATATTAAAATGAGAGTTTAATTAATTATTTAATGTTGGCTTGCCTAACCGAGGTGTCCGGCGCCATCACAGCCTTTAATGGATTTTGGGTCATAACAACATGGTATCAGAGCACTAGGTTCACGTAGGTCTCACGAGTCATGAGCAAGTCTAGTAGAGTCTTGCAGATCGGTACGGAGACGTCTGTACTTATCTTCAAGAGGCTACAGGGCTGTTAGGAGCACTTCCCTTCTTGATTTCCTCATCATGCAATTTGATCCCTTTGAGGCTTATGCCTTCATTTCCTTTCCATTCAATCTTATGCGACGCGGAGCGCTAGTTATAAATCGGGAAGTGAGTAATTGTAACGGTACTACAGATGTGGTACGGGATGTTTCTCCCTACGTGGTTGTTTGGGCTATTGTCGTCGCCTTGTGGAAGGATATTTTGTTGTTTCAGCTCAGTAGCTATACTTCTGAGAGTTTTAAGGCTATGCACAGGTTGCTATGATGCTCATGAATGGTTATCGCACAGTATCGATATGATGGTAGGATATTTGCCCATATGTCGGGGCAGTGAAGGGCTTGAAAAAGAGGTCTACTCAGTGCATGATTCAGAGATTCGGTATTTTATTTCCGGCGGAGGAAAGGCAATCGAACTATAAATGATCAGGTTTGGGTTGATAGAGTAACGAGACTTGGTGTTTTCAAGTGTGGTGGAATTTTCATCTACGATGTGGTGTCGTCGTCCTTGATTGAATATGTTAAGATCGCCGGTGTTATGATCTTCTACAATTCGCCTTTAGGACAGGATATTGTGAGATAGTGTTGAAGAAGCGGCTGTCAGAGATCGCGGGGTGTGGTGGTTCAGGATTGAATCGATGTTTCTAATGTCGACGACTCGGGAAAGATGATCTTCGAAAAGGTTTAAAGTTAGTAGCGATCTATTGGTTCAAGTGCTACCGAGATAGATTTTTTATCTAAGGCATCAGCTGAGCAGCAAAGGATGAGGAAGGACGTGTGGGAAGTGTCATGCGGTGGTTAAATTTCTAGAAGGCCAGGTCTAAGAAGCGGAAGTCAAGTAGTTGCTTAAAGAAGAGGGGTTTGGCCAAAGTGGGAGAGTGGTAGAGTAGCATATGGGTTCAGTGGTAGGATAACTGCACACCTTGAGGAAAAGTTTAGAGTGATTTGGGAATTTTAGTCGACGGTGATTGGGTCCACAGGCCTAACTTGAAATATTGGCTATTATACGACAGAAAAGAGTTGCTTGATATGAAGAAGGATACAATATGACTTTGAATTGGAAAATATTGCCGCACATTTAGTTGATGTCCCTAAGAAGTGAACGGACTAGTACGGTTGGTGGATGAGCACGGGCTCAAGATGTCGCCGTGTAATTCCCATAGGTAGGTTATCTCCTGTGAGCAAACAGCGGTCGCGTGGTTGGCGAAGCTTCTACAAAGGATTTTACTGGCTATCCGGTTAGAGGTCAAATGTGTGAATATGGTTAGCGATCTATTTTGTTCGTTAAAGGGCAAACAGTTTGATTTTGAGGAGTTTGGCGAGTTGGTTGTGCAAGATCAGGTGAAGAAGGAATCTTGGTGGGTTCCAGAGTTATGTAATGGGTGGCTCCAAGCTAAGTGGGAGAGTCCCACCGCCTACGATTTGGGTTGCATGGTTATCACTGGTGAAGTTTCCGGTTATCGGCGTATTGGTGGATTATTATGGCTAAGGGAAGAGAACATAAGTGGTAAGTTGAGCAAAGAATTTGATAAATGTGTGCTATAATTGGCCTTATTGACTCATGTTTAGGCTTTGGGAAGATTCGATATTTATGCTCCGTACGAAGGTGATTTACAAGGGAAGTGATTCAGTCAGGTACTTCATCGAGAGAGTGTTCATGTTCTAGAAGAGCCTTGGAGTTGATTATTATTAGGGACTAAGTTAGAATGGGTATACCAGTTGAAGACGTGATTATGCGCACAAAGAGGTATGAAACGGTTCGTGGTTTTTGAGACAATGTGTGTGAATGGGGTCACTCAGGGCGAGTGCGGATTGAGTTCGCCATGTTTTGAATAGAGCTATTATTATTATTCATAAGGAAAGTCCAGGGTAAATTAGAAGAAGTCGGATCGGTTAGCAATGGTTGAAGCGGCATGATGATGGCAATGATCAGCTCCTTCAGTGTGTTGAGTTACTTATGTGATTTATGACGATATGTGCGAGGTTTGACGGTATTCGTAATTGATTTAATTTAGAAATATTCATGTATTATGACATGTTATGTGTAGGCGGATCCCAGAAGGGATATGCTAGTTTAGACCACTACTTGAGGATTTGAATGCTCTACGGTTATGAGAATTCACTCGCGTGTTGCTATGGCTCTCTTGGAATGAGATGAGTAAAAGGTTTCTATGTGATGAAGTATTTACCTTATTAGTGGTTCAGGAGTTATGATGAAATTCTTGTACTATCGCATATTTGCGTGTTAAGTGCAGTGAGAGGTATGAAATTTGAAAGTGAGGATCAAGGTTGCGATTCGGTGTTGACAGGGATGTCACAAGCTCGGATGAGCAGGAAGGGGATTTGGATGTTTGGAGTAAGCTGGTATTGTCTTCAGCGTCACCTGAGATCGGTATTTTGTGTCGCAGGCTTTGCATCTTGGTTACGGATTCTTGATTTTCTTTATAGCATTAATATGACCGATGGTATGGATGTGCATACTTGTTATCTAGTGCGGAAGATCGTGGGTGCGTACCCCACGGGGAGATTGTATAAGTGTGACATGTAGTCACCTGATTGATTGAAGATTTAAACCAAGTGTGAAGATGGCGGTAACAGCGCTAATTTGAGAATTTGGGCACACGGTTCATTGGTTGTGGACTGTGGGAATTTGTTCTGTTTGTGATGGTTGTTCCTGTGTGTTATGGGAAAAAGGGGATATAATGACCCCTTGAAAGTTTATTAGCCTAGTACGATGCGGTCGGAATCGGCTTGAGGTCGGTGGGTGGATTTAAATATGGATATGGGCTCTATATCAGGCCAGATGTGTTCATTTCAGCATAGCACTCTTTATGGAGGAGTATTCGAGCGTTGGATGTCATTTCGCTGCCGGCTATTTCATGTAATATTATATTGTGCCGTGTGAGTTGTGAAACGGCTTGATGATTTCATATGTATTGAGGTTCCACATAGCGATGGTGTTATGTGAGCAGGATGGATCTCGAGATTTAGATCATATATCACACCTTAGTTGTGCTTGAGTTTTGTAGCGTATGGCGCTATCTGTCTCCCCAGGGATGGTATTATGCACTTGGCATGCTTGTGGCTGATATTCGAGTATTTCGCAGGTATGAGCAATTTAGCTCGATAAGTAATTCCTTATAGATTATTATGTATGAATTAGGTGGCACGCCGCCACGGGTATATTGTTTGGACCGGGTTACACGCCACAACAGTGTGATGTTGGGTACAGTCCCCTATAGATATTTTTGTGTGTTTTGTTTCCATTTTCTGAGGAAGGTTCATGACACCTTTTCGATTGTCTAATTAGTTACGGGGGTTGAGTAATCCTTTCTAGAGTTCATTTTCCTTATGTATCACATTCGAGTTTGTAGCCTACTGGCACATTGTGGCATTATGTGAGACTTTTGGTCATGTCTGGGGTGGCATGTTGCCTAAGCAGCTCGTACTGGGTGAGACGAGATTATTGGATCTAGGATCAGTGCGATTGAATTATATGAAGTATATCAAAGAGAAAATATCATTATTTGGTTCATAATGAGATAATGGTTCCTGTCAGGAGAATAGACTCAAAGATTTGTTGACTCAGCGGTTGGCTATGAGTTTCTACACATCTCTTTCATCGTGGAGGTATTGAAAAGTTGGGACGAGACTTATATATGTCATGAGGTTCATTGGGAGAATCAGATTTGTGGAATTTCGGCTATTGTTACCAAAGGATGTTATTATGGTCATGTGAGCTATGTAGTGCATAGTGTGAATTCAGCAAAGGTATGCAATCATGTATCAGTGCATCGTGTGGTGATATGATATGGTATTCGTATATTAGAAGTAGGTCTAGCAGAGAGTTCCGAATGTTGGGATTGGGCTCTAAGCTTATTTGTTGGAATAGGAGAAAATATCTTCAGATTTGCTCGAGCTAATGTGCTCAAGTGAGTGGTGGTAGCATGGGTAGGTGCACGAGTTATTAACCAGTGATTTCAGACAACTCCAGCGCAATTCTCAGCACGTTCGAGGACGAACGTATGTTTAAGTGGGAGAGAATGTAACAACCCGACCAGTCGTTTTGAGCTCTAGCGCGTCGTTCGGTAGTTTGAGGCCATGAGCAGCTTCACTTCAGGTATTATGACTTGTACACATGGTCGGAATTGAATTCCTGGAAGTTCGGAGTTGACTTGGAAAGAGAATTCTCATTTCGGAAGCTTTAAGTTGGAAGAATTTACTAAGATTGAATTTTTGAGTAAATGACCTTAGAATCAGGATTTAAAGGGTTCAGCAGGTTTTATGATGATTTTGGACTTGGACGTATGCCCGGATCAGGTTTTGGATGACTCGAGGGCGTTTCGGCACCTATTGTGGAAGTTAGCATTTTTGGAAGAATTTCATAAATTTGGGAAGAAGTGTATTTCAATGCTATCAATGTCCGTTTGGGATTCCGAGTCTGGGAATAGCTCTGTATGGTGATTCTGGTATTAGGAGCGCGATCGAAAGTGGATTTGGAGGTCCGTAGGTCAATTTGGGGTCATTTGGCTAAAGTTAGAAATTTGAAGGGTTTTAAGAAGTTTGACCGGAAGTGGACTTTTTGATATCGGGTTTGGATTTTGATTTCGGAAGTTGGATTAGGTCCGTAATGTCGAATATGACTTGTGTGCAAAATTTGAGGTCAATCGGACGTGATTTGATAGGTTTCGGCATCGAATGTAGAAGTTTGAAATTCTAATGTTCATCAAGCTTGAATTGGAGTGCGATTCATGGTTTTAGCATTGTTTGATGTGATTTGAGGCCTCGAGCAGGTCCGCGTTATGTTATGGGACTGGTTGGTGTGAGTGGACGGGGTCCCGGGGCCTCAGGTGGATTCCGGGTGGTTAACGGATTGAAAATGGAATTTGAGGAAGGGCTGAAGCAGCTGGGCTTCTGGTGTAACCGCACCTGCGTGAAGAGCACCGCAGGTGTGGGCCCGCAGGAGCAGGAAGGGACTCGCAGAAGCGGATTTTGGCTGGGGGAGGCGTGGACCGCAGATGCGGCCAAGGTCCGCAGAAGCGGGACCGCACCTGCGTGCGTGGAGCTGCAGATGCAAAGTTGACGGGCTTGGTGAAAGACCGCAAAAGTGGTAGTGGGGCCGCACTTGCGGAACCGCAGAAAGGGTGAAGTGACCGCAGGTGCGAAAAGGTTGGAGGCAGTGAGGTTTCTTTAAAACGGGAGTTTGGCCATTTTCGTTTCATTTTCCTCCATGGGAGTCGACCTAGGAGCAATTTTGGAGCTCTATCTTCACCATCTATGTAAAGGTAAGTGACTCCCACCTATTTCAAGTTAAATACTTGGATTATATATGGCTTTAGACATGAAAACTTTTAGGAATTTGGGATTTTGAAGAAAACCCAAGAAATTTGTATTTTTGGATTTTGACCACAAAATTGGACATGAAATTGAGAGTAAATTATATATTTGAGTTCGTGGGGTTATGGGTGAGTTTATCTCCGAAAAATTTTGGAATCCGGGCACGTAGGCCCGAGGGTGATTTTTATCGACTTTTCGATCGGGGTTAGAAATTATTATAAATTGGATTAAAATGAGCAATTGAGAGTATATTAATGAGTTTGCGTAATTATTGGCTAGTTTT
Source organism: Nicotiana attenuata (assembly GCF_001879085.1). Classification (NCBI taxonomy): domain Eukaryota; kingdom Viridiplantae; phylum Streptophyta; class Magnoliopsida; order Solanales; family Solanaceae; genus Nicotiana; species Nicotiana attenuata. The sequence continues at coordinate 139,249 of NW_017670807.1, forward strand.
GGAGTGTTGAGCATCGGTTTGAGTCGTCGGAAGGGCTTGGAAGCCGGTTATGGAACTTCGGAGCGAGGTGAATCTCCTTTCTAACCTTATAAGAGGGAATTAACCCCATAGGTGAAATAATTAAATATCTGCTCCTATTTGTGGGGGCTACGTACGTACGAGGTGACAAGAATCCGTGCATAGCTACTATTATGTCTATGTCCGGGTAGTTGTAGCCTACATCATGCCTTGTTGATATTGTTGTTGATTTATGTTTGTTGTTTGCCTTGAGAAGAAATAAGATTGAGGTTGCATAATTAATGTGTTGAAAGGAATTTAAATTGAGGAATTTAAAACTTTAAGCATTTCTATTAAACCTAGTATTTTCGAAAATAATTGAGGAATCTTATAATAACTTAAGAAATCTATGTGTAACCGCGTCGCATGTATATTTCGCGAGCGGGGTAATTTCCTTAAAAGCTACAAGTTGAACTTCCTGTATTTTGAAATGGAATCAAGAAAGAAATATGATTTTAAATGTTAAATTTATGTTCGACCGCATCGCAGGTCTAATTCGCGTGCGGAGAAATTTCCTTAAATTTATATTTGACCGCGTCGCACGTACGATTCGCGAGCGAGGTACTTCCTTCTACTACTCTCATGGGAGCGGCCAGATTGCCTTGACAGGTTAATAGATGCATCTATGGTTCGCGTCATTCGACCCTCTGGCAGTGCACAGTTTACTTTTATGTTGGATCGGGTCGTAAGCATCGGCAATTCTTTATATATATATATATATATATATATATATATATATATATATATATATATATATATTT
>NW_017670807.1:140084-161976 GCF_001879085.1 Nicotiana attenuata
TATATATTATTCTCATGGAATCGTGCATGATATTTGGCTAGAAGCCAGTGAATCTGAGGGATTTTTCCCTGATTTGAATTATGACAACTTCCTTAATGATATCCACTATATCTATATATATGCTCCGGTTACGGAGGGAACTTGCTAGTTGAGAGCTTGAGTAAAATTATTAAAAAGGGAATTGTATCACATGTTTTATACTTGTTTATTTCGTATATTTACTCTGTTTCATGTTTACTCACCCCCTTTACTGTACGTGATATTATTGGACTACTAGTAAGTGTCGGAGTCGACCCCTCATCCCTACTTCTTCGAGGTTAGACTGGATACTTACTGGGTACGCGTTGTTTTTATGCTCATACTACACTTGCCGTGTATTTTTGTTGCACAGGCACATGTATCTCTAGTGGCCTAATGGGCATAGCAACATGGTTGATACGGAGACTTAGGTGAGCTGCATCTCTCGAGACGACCCGCATCCAGCAGAGTCTCTTTCAGAGTATTGTAATTACATTCTGTCCAAATTTTGTATTCTGGACAGTTATTGTACTTTATTTGATTTCCTAGTGATTACTCATGCACTTGTGACACCAGGTTCTGGGATGATTATGGGATATTGAGTATTGAAAATGGTAAACACTTTTGTTTATTCTATGAAGATTATTTTTTCTAGTTTAATTAAAGGAATTTATGGTTTCAAAAATATTAAAATGAGAGTTTATTATTTAATGTTGGCTTGTCTTGCCAAGGTGTCCAGCGCCATCACGTTCTTTAAAGAATTTTGCGTCGTGACATTCGAGCAGTTCAGATTGGATATGAAAATTAACAATCCAAATCCAATCCAATTAAGATCGGATTGGATCGTGTTTTTTAAGTTCAGTTTCGGATTAATCAGATTGGATATTTTAAATTTTCGTCTTTAAGTCGATAAATTGAGATTCTTCATTCTTCGTACAAAAAGGAACACCCAAGTAAAGTCTTCATGTAGCTCCTCATTCCAACCACAATCATCCAAGTGAAGTACTCATTCCAGCAATTAAATAATTATTAAGAAAATGGAGCAGACGCTTTACTTAGTAATGCAACTTCAACCTTCAGTATTCACAATCACAAAAAATAAAAACCTGGCAGGGCTAAGAATGCAAATAACCATATATTAGATTTAGTAGAGTATTGATATTGAACTTAACAATTAGTATTGGATATATGAGCTAATGTTTAATGTGTGGGTATTAAACTTTTTAATAAATAGGTGTCTAATAGATAGGGCTAAATATGAAGTATAAATTTTTTGAATTTTCGGATATTCAAAAATCCAAAATCCAAAATTTTAAAAAGTTAAATCTAAAATCCAGTACAAAATCTGAAAATCCAAACTAAAAATCCAAAAAATTCAAACTTCAATTTGAATTTCGGGTTTGCCCAAACTATGTCGACCCCTACCCACAAGGCCTGTCGTCCGACAAGTAAAGAAAGACATGTTAAGCTTTTGTTTTCCCTGGAGACTTGTGGGATAAGAGAGGAAGGAAGTATTTGTTCCGGAAAATTTATATGCTATTTTTTTCAGTAATTATCGACTTTTATTACCAGGGAAAAATATTTACAAGTATTTCAAAAACCACTAGAGTTGACATAGATCCAAACTCTAGCTCTATCACTACCTCACTTTCATCTAATTACATCAGCCTACTCCCTAGATCCTTACATACTCGGGTAAGAATTAACGTACTTCTGTAAGTGATTTCCCAGCTTAGCCTTAATTCTACCTCGACAATGTACTTCTTGCATAATTGTTCTCATTATCTCTTCAATCTTCCTCTTCTTTTGTTGAAATATTCTGTAATTTCTCTCCTGCCAGATTTGATAGATTGTACAAGCCACGCTCATCCTGTATAATTCTACATTTGAGCTCTTGCCATTAGCCTGCATACTCGCCCACTCTATCTCCTCCCTCCACTCCATAGGACCCCTGTTTATGCCCTGCCATTTAAGTATATATAGCCACACCTTTGTAGTTGTTCTACATTTAAAGAATAAATGTTGATGACTCTCCTGCTCTTCTTCGCCTAACACACATTTTGGGTCAGTCACCGTTTCCAATTTAGCATCCAATCCTTAGTATATAATCTTTCTTGTATTGCCAAGTATAGTATAAAAACCCATTTAGGACTTGCTTGATTATTGCATACCAGTCGTTTCCACCTCATTTTTGGAAATTCTCTTCGTAGCATATTGTACATTTTCCTTATTGAGAACTTCCCCTCCACCACAACTTCCTCTATCTTCACTTCTGCCTTTTCCAAATATTTCCTCGCATTGATAATCTTTCGAATAACCCATGAAGCATTCTGTGCATCTACCTCCCTCAACTCCCTGTGCTTTATATAGTAAATGTGCGCCCACTTAATCCACAATTTATCCTTTTTTGGGCCATATTCCAGTAATATTTCAGAACTGCAGCTATGTTCCATATGTGAACATCAGTAATATTCATCCCCCCAGCCGACTTTGGTAAACACAGTTTGCTCCACGAGATCAAAGCCTTCTTTTTAACTTCTGTATTACCCGTCCATAAAAAATTTCTACAGACAGCTTCAATCTTGTTTATTATTTCCTTGGGCAGCTGAAATATCTGTGACCTGTAGGACTGTATAGCTATAAGCACGCTTCTAATTAATTGCATCCTCCCAGCTAGGGCTGTGCATAATTTGATAAATACCGAATTACCGTACCGAAACCGAAAATTTTGGTATTTGGTATACGGTATTTTGGCATTTTGTATGGTATTTGGTTTAAGTTTAAAAAAAAATTGGTATTAGGTATTTTAAAATAAAATACCGAAATACTGATACCGTACCGAAATATATATTATATTACACAAAACATATATTATCAATTAGAACACAAATATAAAAAATCTAAAATGTTACTTTCCTTTATTCTCTAAGTTCATCAATTAACTCTAAACAAGTAACAAGACATTTCTAATGATAAAATATTCTTTTATGTACAATTTTCTCTATTTGGGTCGATATTTGCTAGTTTTGAAAAAAAAATTTGTCAACAAACATTTTCAGTTTTGTATTTTTGAGTATTTTAATTAAGAATATTAGAGTCTACGGCTCTATGCACTAGTTAGTATCCAAATCGAAGTTACCGAACCGAATAAATCGAAACCGAAAGGAGAAAAACCGAACCATACCGAATTTAATTAGGTACGGTATTGGTATAGGATATTAAGAAACCGAATACCGAAAATACCGAACCGAAATATCTAAATATCGTACCGTACCGGCCGACGAACACCCCTACTCCCAACATATGATAGAAACCTGACAGTCCAGTTGGTAATTCTTCCAAGCATCCGATCTATCAAAGGTTGACATTGTGCCACAGCCAACCTTTTGGAGCTTAGAGGCACTTCAAGATATTTGAAAGGTAGCTTACCAACAGAGTACCCAAGCAATTGTACTATTTCATTCTTTACATGATCAGGCACTCCCCCAAAGTATATGCTACTTTTATTAATGTTGGCAGTCAATCCAGATGCTCTTGAGAACTGTTGGAAGCATTCAAATAATAATGAAGTTGATATCACATCTCCTCTACAAAACATGAGTAAATCATCCGCAAAACCAAGCTGTATTATCCCCAATTTCTCACATCTAGGGTGATAATTGAACTCTGGGTTCCCATTTAATGTTTTGAGCAATCTTGTGAGGTACTCCATGGCAATCCCAAACAGATACGGAGATAATGGATCACTCTGACTAAGACCTTTTTTAGCCTCAAAAGGTGGTGTTGGATTACCATTTATGACAATAGAGTAGGAGACTGTTCTGAGGCATCTGTTAACCCAAGTTATAAATTTCCCTGGGAAGTTCATACCTACCAAAATCTGTTCCAAAAAAATCCATTCCAGTGAATCATAAGCTTTCTGCATATCCACTTTGATCATTATCCTCGGTGATACTCCCTTTCTGCCATACCCTTTGATGAGCTCATGACTTAATATCACGTTATCATGGATGACCCTCCCAGGAAGAAAAGCATTCTGACTGCGGTCTACTAAATGATGCATGACATGTTGCAATTTGTTAGTAATCATTTTGTAAATGATTTTATACAATGTTGTGCAACAAGATATAGGACGATATTCTTTGATTGTGGCAGGATGCTTCACCTTTGGTATCAACATAACAAAAGTACAGTTTATAGGACCATACATATCAGCTGTCTCAAAGAAATTAATCACTTCCTTAGTTACCTCATCTCCTAGTATATGCCATGTTTTCAGAAAGAGAAGCGAGTTGAATCCATCACACCCTGGAGCTTTTAATGTGTCTATCCCTTTTAATGCTTGAAAGACTTCCTCCTTTGTGAATGGTCTGATTAAAAGAAGTTGTTGTCTCTATTCAGATTTGGTCCTTCTTTCATGATGTTGGGCTTAATGGCTGGTAAGTTATTCTGACTGGAGCCCAATAGTTTCTTGTAAAAGCCAGTTATTTCTTCTTGTATCTCTCAGATTTCTGCAGTAATCTCCCTGTTGTGGATGTTAATTATTTTATATAATTCTGTGCCATTCTTCCTTTCATGCTCGCATAGAAATATGCTGAGTTAGAGTCGCCCAGTTTTAGCCATTGTATTCTTGACTTTTGTCTATAAATTCTTTCTTCAATTAAGCTCCACTTTTCCAGTTGCTTTTTTAGTTCTTTCTCTTCCTCAAACTGTGTTGTGGTGAGGTTTGTACCCCTTATTTGTGCCTGTACTTCCATCAGCCTATCCCTTATACTTTTTAGTTTAGTCTACATTCCTATGTATTCTTTGGTGTTTAACTTCAAAGCTCCTTTAACCTTCTTCAGTTTTTCCCAAATAGTCACCATTCCTGTTGCCCGTGTATGAGTTGACCAACTGCTCCTCACTATCTTTTCAAATCAGCATTATCTGCCAGGCAGTTTAGGAATCTGAATGGCTTCTTCCTGCTAATGTTTTTCTGTCCCACCTCAATACATAAAGGGGAATGGTCTGAGAAATAAGGATCCTTTATTTGCATCAGTGAAGGAGGCATAGTATTCATCCATTGCGCATTTACTAGTGCTCTATATATTCTGCTATATACATGGCTATTAGTCCATGTAAATAGTCTCCCACTTGTTTGAAGTTCATTGATACCACATTCCTTTATGAACCTCCTAAAGTCCCTAACCTCATACTCCTGTACCTCACTTCCTTGCACTCTATCCTCCACATCTAGGACAGAGTTAAAATCCCCCATTATTAACCAAGGGTGAATCATTAATTCATCTATTTCCTTTAGTTTCCTCCATAGATCCTTCCTTGTTTGAACAGTATGTAGCCCATAGATAGCTGAAATGAATAACATTTCTGTTATCCCTTTCCTGGATGATCCCATGTGTCTCTAACACAGTGAAACTAATGGTAGCTGGATCCCACATTAGCCATATACGATCTCTTGTTGCAGTATTACCATTTGTACACCAGTCCCAACCATAGGCAGTTTTATTAACTAATCGAGGAATGTTATTGCTACTAACTCTATGCTCTAAGATAGTTAGAATTCTTATTTTATTTACCCTCAAAAACTCCTTCAACTCCTTTTGCTTGTATACTTTATTTATCCTCCTAACATTCCATGTGACAATCTTCATTTGGAATGTTGATGTGATTGTACTCTTCCTTCACCCCTGCCTTTACTACTCTGCCCTTCAGTTATTAGCTTCCCTTTATCTGCTAGTACATTGCATTCTGATAGTGGAACAAAACCATTATTTGTAGGCACCTGACTCAATTCAATACTAGCATTTTTAGTGCCTTTGTTAGCAGATTTTCTTCTAGCTTCCTGTCATCCTTCATCATCTTTGTTATCATTTTGTTGTGGTGGTCCAATCTCCTTTCCTGGCCCCTGTTTCTGTACTATCCCAATTCTTGTGGTTGCTTAATTTGCCAAACCCAATGCTTATTCTGATTCCGTCCTCGTACATTTTGATTCTTCTCCTTTACTTCCTTCCTTGCTTGATGTTTGATCTTTGCACAGTCATGTCCAGCTTGCAAGCATGAACCACAGAATTCTGGTACCCAGTCATATTGTACCTCTTGCGTAAACAGCTTCCCCTGTGGATCCTTCACTACTAGTTTCTTTGGCAATTCGTTAGTGACATCCATCTCTATCAGCAAACGAGCATAGGATATTCTATCAACATCTGTAGTACAATCATCTGCATATAGTGGATTCCCCAAAGCACTTCCAATTCTACTTAGTGTTTCCATTTCCCAACAGTTCAATGGAAGATTTGATAATTTGACCCATAGTGGAATTGTCTTCAAGATCTCGCTATTGAAGTCAAAATTCGCTGCCCATGCCTTGATAATCACTGGCCTATGATTCATCATGTGTGGTCCTGATGTTATCACCATATCCCTGTCCTCCAAATTATTGAATCTGATGACAAAATAACCCTCATTATGATAGTAAATTCTAGGCTTGGGTGTAATTCCCCACTGACCTTAAATATATCGTTCAACTGTACCAATTCAGGGATCGTCTCCAACAACATAGAAGATTATTGATGTCTTCCACTTCTTTGAGCCTTTCTCAATTTCTGCCTTCTGTAATTCCACGATCTTCTCACCATTATGTATCGTTGGTGCTACGAAATTTAGGTTCATTCCACGAGCAACAAATCTATTCCCTACAAACAGCTTTGCCCAGGGAGTTTTTTCCTTTTCCTCCATAGCTAGGTCTAGTTGCTTCCTAGCTCCAGTTTCCTTCTCGCCTTTGTCATCCTCAGCCCTAGCTTCAATTGCATTAGGCATTACCTTAGTCATAGAAGCCCTAATTTCAGCAGGAGCATTCATAGTTTTAACCGCTTCACTTCCCATATTCATTACAGCTCCAATTGTGTCGGTGGAGTATTGATGTCACCTTTCCGATTTGGTGGTGCAGGCCATGAATCCGTCATTTCCCCCATTTTCTGTTTCTGTATTGCTTCAGTAGTAATGCCTAAGCCTTTTTTTACCGCTTCAATTATCAGTTCTACATCAATTGCCTGGTTATTTGTCTTCCTCGGCCACCCTCTCGGCATTTTCGGGTGATGCGTACGTTTGTTCACTCTATCACACGCCGGGAGAATTTATGACAAGTTAATGTAATTTTGGCTTATCTATATTATTATAAAAGCATGAATACAATGTTGGTTTACAAAAATAATCTTATAATATTAAGCATAATAACTCATAGGACATAACCGGAATTTTAAATATTAGCTTTATAATCCTATTAGTGTTATGACATAATACTACACGTTAGGAATCCTACATGATTACCTTAAGGAATCCTATTAGTATAATTACTTTCAGGATTTCTAATTCATATAAAATTGAACAAGTAAATATCTTTACTCATGTAATTCTATTACTTTTAGGATATACTTCTTAAAAATTCATATTACTAATTTAATTTTAAAACGTATTATAATGTCCTAGACTAATTTAATTTGAGAATATATTATATTTTCCAAAATCATTTAGAAAAAGGAGAGCCCATATTATTATAAAAATATAATTACAATATTAATTTACCAAAATAGTCTTAAAATATTAAGCGAAAGAACTCATAGGGAAAGGACATAACTGTAATAACCTATTTTTGAACTATAATACCTTCTATGCTAATTTTTAATATTTAAATTTTAATAAAATTTAATAAAAAAAATTTCTATTAAATTCTTATTAAAAATATGTAGGAAGGTTTAATAAAATTAATTTCATAAGAATCCTCCATACTGGCAATACATTATCAAAAAAAAATATTAAATACACTGCTTAAAGAGTTGAAATTGAAAAAAAAAGATACGCCCACGTTAATATATTTTTATTTTATATTTATATTATTTTCCTACTCAAATAATATTTTTTATGCTTAATATTGAAAAATACCCAATTATTAAACGATAACTAAGAAAATATTTAAGAACATAAATGTGTGAGAAAGAGAAAAAAATGGTTGGTAAGAGTCAATACCACTAATGATTCTACAAACATAACGATCTAAAAGTGAAATGATCAATCTTTTACTCTTTAAAAATAAAATTTATGGTGGATAAAATTATAATTAAGATTAAAGATTCAAAACAAGAGATGAACTAATATTAAGATCTGAATCAACATAAAATAAATTATTTTTATGTTAAAATCAAATAATTAAATCTTTTAATTAATTATTTAGCAAGAGAATCCAATTCAATTATTTTTTAAATTCATCATATGAGTAAATTCTTATTCAAGTTAAAAAAAATTCTTAGGGTACATAAATTTATTCCATAAGTTAGAACACAAAGTAAAAAAGATAGTATATTATTAAGAATCAAATGTTATATAAGTGTCTGAGGAAGCACAATCAAATCTAAATCATAATCAAGAATAAGCTTTCAAGACTATATTATAACGAGTTGACTCTGGTATAACGAGATTATTCTTTGTAGATGCCTCTGGCGGAATCGAAATAATATTTCAATGTCATGCATTACTTGCAAATATCATATTGAAAGGCATAACACTGTTAGCATTAATAGCAAATGGTGTACCAACAAATTCTATTGTGAGGCCACCACTTTAGATTTGATATACCTCTTCAACCAACTTAAATAACCATCAGCAATATATCACAGTAGAACAATGGTGCTAAATTTATAATGAAAGCAAAATTGATAATATGGGTGAAAAACTTATGGCTAAGTGTCAAACGATCGAAATAATTGCCTAGAGTTCTAGAGATATATTGGATATTAATAAACCGTTTGGTGAAAAATTAATGGTTTGGGAGGTAATTTCTGTCAAGTACTACCAATAATTCCAAAATCGACAAAAGCAGAGACTGTAAAAGCTATCTTGCCAAAGTTATACTTCTTGCCTTAAATGAAAAAGATTCAACTGACAAGAAATATAAAGTAAGAACAGATCCAGTATTCAATGTCTTCTTGCTTCGTGTCGGAAACGAAGAAAATCATCTAATAAAATATGATTTGATTCTTCCTGAACACTTGGTTATCAATCCCAATGGTAATGGTAGTGCATTTAATAAAAGAAATATTTCTATCTTAGTTTAAACGCAATTTGTGCAAATCGCACGATAGAATTAAAAAGATATCTTAGCTAGCAGAAATGAATATATTGATCAACTAAATAAAAGGTTGATTGCAAAATTGTATAGTAAAAATTAAATATTTTTCAGCTTTTGACTCGGCAGAAAAATGACACCAATAATTACTGCCAAGAAGAATACTTAAATACTTTAATACCAAATGGCCTTCTACCATACATGTTTGTTGTCAAGTTTATTATTGTTTTACGTATGTTAGTGTAACCGTATATATAATAGACTAAGTTAAAATTGCTCTTCCATTGTATATAGGTTAATTTTGAAGAAAAATATGCCCATCATGCTACTGAAAAACTTAGATACACTGAATAGCTTATGTAATAGCACACATATGGTATATAGAAGTTTTGACAAACGTCATACATGCAAAACTTATGATACTGACCACTGTGCTTCTAAGTATATTTTTGTCCCTAAATTCAACTTTCGTCTTCCGAAACTAAAGAATATCCTTTTAAATTTGAGTGAAAATAATTTTAGTACGTTTATGTTGTGCAAATATAATAAATAAAGCACAAGGACAAATATCATAAATATTGGACTATATTTACCGCAATATGTTTTATTGCACGAACAACTGTGTGTTGCCCTTTCAAAAGCGAAATCAAGATTGACAACAAGAGCTCCGGTTAAGGCAGAGCGACCAAAGCATTAGGAGGAAACATACACAAAAGAAATTGTCCACAAAGAAGTGTTCGTTAAGATACAATCACATTAAATACTTTTAAACTATAATACATAATTATCTAACTAACATGACAAAATTGATCATTTGTGTAAGTTTTGATGATGTTCTTTTATTTTAAATTCATTTACTATGCTAATGTAATAATATTTTTCGGCATTTAGATGATTGTTGTATTATTAAACATAAAATTTCTCTCATTAATTAAATTTTATTGTTCCTTCGTATAAATAAATGTTTAAATCATCACGTGGCATTATCAACGTGCAACGCACGACACTAGTTATATAATATAAGAAAAATAATAGGTAGAAATGAGCCCGGGTGCTGGGATAAACTAGCTCAAGTCGGGCTGCAGCTACCATTATCTTCAGTTCATCCACCAAATCATGCCACACAACCTAGATTCACCAATTGGGCTTTCCCTTTCTTGCCCTAAGAGACTTATATCCATGTGAAACTAGTTGTAGAATATCTTGTGCAGTATCTTGTTTTATCAGTTTTCATTATTTCAAGGGCTATGCTTATTGAAATAGTAATAATGTCAAAGAGATTTCACTTTTCCAGGAATGAACAAGATAAGTAAATAAATAATAATCATTTCAAAAAGATGAAAAAATGCTGATAGGTCATATACACATGCAAAAGTTCAGTTTATAAACTTCTTCTGATCCTCCCAATGTTAATTTACGGACAGAAACTTTGATGAATTCTGTTGAGCCGGGTCTCGCTGAAACAGCCTCTTTACCCTTCCGGGGTAGGGGTAAGGTCTGCGTACACTCTACCCTCCCTAGACCCCATTAGTAGGATTTTACTCGGTTGTTATTGTTGTAAGCTTTGACGAATAGTTGAACATTGCAAATGTCTAAGTTCACTAATGCAACTGACACTACCACAGAATTATACAACTGTAGTATTAGCAACATCATTATAGAGCTAGCACCTATCAAATATATGTCTACCATTTAGATGTTAAATATAAGTGAACTTCTTCCAATCCCCAACTTGCAGTTTTTATGTTTTCTGCCTGTAATATAACATACCCAGTCGAGGTCTTTTTTAATTTATTTTAAAGAAAAAATCTGAACTTCTGCATAACCGACTAGATGGACTGAATGAGAGTACAAATTCAGGAATAAGGCAACCTGACAATTACAAGTTACAATAGCATAACCTATGTACTTAACAGAACACTCTTAGAGTCCCACAAAACTGATACAAACATTTATACACAGTTCAAAAAAGAAATGAATACTAGTTCATGAGAGTACAAATTCACCAATAGCAAAGTGCACAGCTTCACATTATTGCATTTTTCATATTTCCCCCAAGCAATGACATTAGCCCACCACCATGAACTCTGCCCTCTGGGACAACAAACTCAACGTTGTTGTTTGTGTTGTTTCTTCCAATCGCAAGGTCGGTGCTTCTGTTGTCCTGCTTCTCTGAAGTTAAGGGGTTAGAACAAGTTGATAAGGCCTTCATTGACAAGGGAACCAATACTTGTGGTGGTATAAGTTGCTGCCTTTCAGCCGGCTTCTCGAGTGAATGAACTGAATCTGAGATCATGCTCACCATAGAAGAGGAACGATTGTTCTTCTCAAAAGTGGTCTTTAAGGGGGAGGCAGCAGGGACCAGTCCGTGGAAAAGTCCTGGTGCAATCATGCCTCCTTTATTAGCATTCCTCCCATGTAACAAGCTGCTGTGAGCAGCACATAGCCCTCCTCTTCCTCTAGCAAACTTCTCACATTTCCCCTCTCCCCAGCTGCAACGCTTACCACCACCATGAGCCTTGCAAAAGTCAGTACTACCTTGAGCACTCTTCCCACAGTTTTCAAACTTGCAACGTTTCCCTCCTCCGTGCTTAACACAACAATCTGTACGCCCTCGAGCACTCTTAGTGCATCCTGGAACAGCACACCTCTTCCCACCACCATGTGCAACACAAAAATTCGTGCCTCCATGTACACTTTTGGGGCATATCCCACCACCATCAAAGAGACAACGTTTTCCGCCACCATGTGCTTTGCAAAGAGGCGTACTCCCTTCGGCTCCTTTGGTGCAGCCAGCAAATATGCAACGCTTTCCACCACCATGTGCTTTGCAGTACAAAGTGCTTCCCTGTGCGCCCTTTGCACAACTAGGGTATTGGCAACGGCGTCCACCACCATGGGAAATGCACAAGCCAACTTTCCCCTCGGCACTACGAGTGCATCCTTCCACATTGCACCGCTTTCCCCCACCATGCTTGATGCAAAGGCCTGACCTGCCACGTGCTGCTCTGGTGCAACCTCCAGTAAAACTACAGCGCCTCCCACCGCCATGTGCTATGCAGTAATCGGTCTTACCTTCTGCACTTTTAGTGCATCCCAGGTGCTCACACCTCTTCCCTCCTCCATGGGCCTTACAGTAGGCGGTCCTACTCTCAGCACCTTTGTTGCATCCCGGTTTTTGGCATCTCTGTCCTCCGCCATGTCCAATGCAAAGACCTGTTGCTCCTCGAGCTCCTTTGGGACACCCCGGAAACTTGCATCTCTTGGGATTGGTTGTCTTACGTGAGGATGTAGCCATTGTCGTTGGTTCGGACATGGTACTCATTGAGTAATCAGAGATACAAGAAGGTTCAGAGCTCAGCTCAGGGAGATGGAAATGCGATTTTGCACCCAGCTCCAAAAGTTCCTTGTTTTGGAAGGATAGGTGGTTGTTTTCAATTCTTGGAGCAAGAAGAAGTGAAGGCATGTATCCACCCGACTTCTTGGCCGTTGTAGAACCTTCATCCAGGACAGGGATCGCTGGTCTATTTCCAGCCGAAGATAGCTGATCAAGATGATGAGGTGCACCAGCAGTACTCTGAGTGATAGCAGAAAAATCAAGTGCATTGGAAATTTCATCAGTATTCCCAGAGAGGCCAAGTTTGAGGATTGAATCACTCTCAGATGATAGCCCCTGATTCAACAAGGCTGTAAACCCTTTGTTTTTATTAGCTCCACCAGGGCAATAATCGTCGGAAAACATTGTAGGTGTTGGGCCCAAACCAAGTACCAATTTAAACCCATCATCAACAGCATTCTGTTGCATAACATGGCTTCTACTGCTGGTTCCACTGCCTCCAAATCTGATAAACCCATTTCCTCCATAACCAAAGCAATCCAATCTTAATGTTGTATCACTCCTTGTGAGCTCGACATCTGGAACAAGGCACATATTTTTCTCATTAAGATCATTGGATGTTATCAAACTATATTAGGGAAAAGCTGACCTGAAAATAATTAACTGAATAATTTATTCACATATTAATGGAGAAACCCAAAAATCAAAAGAAAGAAAGCAAGTAAAGTAAGTCCTAAATGAGCTACCTCCTCCACTCACAAACCCTGATGTGTCTGATCGATCCATTTTATCTAATCTTGTAGAGGGGCATCAAGAGTTGTGTAAATGCTCTTATATACAAACTGATGAGGAAGATACTAAAAGACAATAGCAGATCACGTCTCACAGTAGAGAGTCTTAGTTGAAAAACCTGAAAAAACAGAAAACGGGATGTCAGAATTCGTGAACTACAAAAGATATGGGAGATGGAAAGGTTTCCCCCTTCAAGCATAATTTGATGAATCGCATCCTTGAGCGATGACAATTCCGTCATGAAGATACATTTAAAGACTTAAACAAGAAGTATACAGATGGCAAAATTGCAACTTTGTCTTTTCTTTTGTTAACATATCAAGGACAAGTTGCATGCCACATAAATAAAAGTTAATAATAAAGAGCTCAGTTTGACATTTGAAAGTTGAATGTTGCAATACGTGCGGAAAGAGAGGGAGATAACAACAGAATCAAAGGGCAGAAAGATAGAGGCAGGAAGGAGGATTTAAAGAATTCAGATAATAAGTGTTAGCATTACAAACAAGGTATATTACTTGCTACAACATAAGAAGTTTTCACAACAGTCCACATCAACCTCACCATTAATGTCATCTATAGAATCGGCATAATCTTCCATGGCCTAGAAACTTATTCTGAATATGTTACATCACAAACAGAAGGCCTCAAATTCTTAAAGGTATAGGGTATTAAGGTGCTTCCTTTTTCCACGTGAATTTCTACTCTTTCATGCCTTGCAGTGTGGAAAATGAAGACCTCTTCTCTAAAGATGTGAGAAAGAATCCTCAAACACATAATATCCAGAATCAAATAATTCAATATATAATTTGTAACCGAAGAAAGCAAACAAACAAACAACAACCACATACCCAGTGCACTGAAAAAAACAAAAGAATTTTAAAACTATTACATAACAGGCACGCATACATGAGAGTATCAAAAATATCCGGGCATTTGCAAGTGACGTAAAGTCACCTACACTGAGAATAGAAGACAGCTGCACTTAAATCTACCAGGCCCATAAATCAATAAACGTTGAGAAACAATTTTAAGGACCATATATTGATTTAATGATATCAAATGTTACCACTAAAAATTGTTAAGAAGAGTGTTAAATGCTCACTTCTTGGATTATAATCAGGATTTCCAAAAATAATGCATATAAGGATGATATGTCATGCTATTGGCCAGAAAGGAGCCAGGATTTGAAATGGGTACTGAATTTGCCACCGAACACATAGCATGTTTAGTTACTGGATTTGTAATTAAATATATAATGAGTTTCCTACTACAGAAACATGATCCAAAAAGCTATTATGTTCGTCCAAACCCGTAAACAATACACTACCTCCGCCCCTGCTATTCATGCTGTGATAACCTAGTAAAATTGTAAGTAATGAAAATGGTAGAATATGGCTGTACTTAACCTGACCAGGTCCATAACTCTGTAATATTGAGCAAAAACTTTAGAGGATCTTCAGAGTTATGCAATACTTTTAAGAAGAGTGTTTAGGGTATCCATTGTCTAGTGTTTTTAATCAATAACCCATTTCCCAGCACAGGCATCAATCCTTGTATGTCATGTCTGTGAAGATCTTAGACCACAACAATTTAGTCACCATAGAACAAGATCCTTTTATTTTCTTGCTTCCTTTGCCAGTTACAGTTTGCTTTCTTCATGTAACTTATGTAAACTGGTGGATAAAAACACTATGGGTTGACCTTTAACTTCACGTACTAGCTACACCATACTTTCTAAAAGATTCATAGGACTTGCAATCCTGCACACCAAAAGAAGAAGAAAAAAAGAAAAGGTTGTCCGCTCTCTGATCTGATATATCTCCACACTTGTAGCAATTTCCCGTGCTGCTATTATACTGTTTTATACCATAAGAGGATATACTTCCATAATTTTGATAGAATTTGAGGTGTAAAAGAAAAATGTTAGCAAACTAATATTAATAAGGAAGCAAATTTTTCAAGACTCATTCTTGCAACTCTATTTATGGCCATCTCCAATAAAAAGTATGCTAAACTCCAACATTTCCTTGAATTCATTCACCTTCTTGAGTAGGAAAGAAAACCAACCATTAGAAAACGGGATCTACAGCAGAAACTCCAAAACTATGGGGGGAAAAAGAACATAGATTCAAAACGTTACGTTGGCCGTGTTAATCAATTAAGTATTTTAACAAGACTTAGATATACTAAAAGATGTAGGCACGAGTAAAGGTAAAAGGAACCAAAAAGAGAAAGCTATTCAATTACATAGTTTCCAATTAAGCACACTGCAACTGACAAAAGGAAATAAGTCAAATCTTTCTATACATAATAAGAAGAAAAATATTAGAATTTTGTTGTTCTGCTAAATATGCAAAAACCATGAAACTTTAGCTGTCTATGCAGGAACATTTAGCAACAACCACAGCTACAATTAATGAGTTTCACTCCTATAATTAATCAATACTGAACAACACAGAATTATCAACAAAATAAATATAACTCAATTGAAGGTACTCAAATGAGAAAAGAAAAAAAGAACATAGAGATTGAAGAATGAAAATAAAGAATTCAAGAAAAATACCCTTTAGAGAAAATATCCATTTCAGCAAAGCTGATAATTTCAAGAATCAATTGAAGCCATCCTTTCAGAATTTAGTATTCTTCTTCTAGAAAGAGAAACTGAAGAACTGAAACCTTGTTCAGCTCCAACAAAGTGGAGCAAAAAGAAAAATAGAAAAGGAGAAGAGAGAGAATAATTATTAGGTGTTGTTTTGATAAATAGAGTTAAATTTGATATGTAGTACACCTCTTTATTATTGATCAAACGTCACCCAAAGGGATTCTTGTTGGATTCCAATTTTCCAATTTTGCCCTTATTTATTTTTTTCAATGCTCTAAAATTTGGGAAGGGAGCCTTTGGCGCAACTAATAAAGTTGCTGTCATGCGACAAGGAGGTTAAGGATTCGAGCCGTAAAAATAATCTTTTGCAGAAATGCAGAATAAGACTGTATAAAATAAATACTTGTGATTCGGCTTTTTTTTCGAACTCCACACATAACGGGAGATTAATATACCAGGCCGAGCGATTTTTAATTAAAGAAATTATTTTCGAAACTTGAACATAACACCCCTTCTAATTATGAAGTGGTTCCAAATATTGATGCTCTTTATCGTCAATAGCACAACAACTGTATTCTGTGGACGATTTTAAGTATACGACCCATTGATATGAACGCTGCTTACTTTTTAGTGATAGAGACATTTTATTTATTTACCACTTTGCCCTAATTTAAGTTCAAAAAGGAAACAAAGGACAAGGGCCTAGCTGTCAATTATTAAAATTTTATAATTTGAAGGTCACACTCAGATGACATAAGCAATATCAGTGGAAATTTGTGGTCTATGTGAATTTGTCGTGTCATACCCAAAATATTTCAGAATTTTACCCGAAAAAATCTATATTGCATAGTACGGTTTTCTAGTTAGCGGTTCCTGACGTAAGGAAAAAACCTGTCCGGCATTTTCGTAATTTTATACTCTTCCACTCCCAGATTTGTTAGCGTCATTTCTTCTTTTTTTTTTCCTCTGTCATAAAAATTTGGTTTGACATGTTTTTTCATATTCAAAAATTACTACTACTACTTATTATTTTACGTTCTTATTATTTATCATTATCATGACTTGTTCTAAACATCTTTTAATACAAATTACTGTATATGTGACCATATCCTATGTGTACGGAAAAATACATATGTGCAAATCAAACTTTTAAGGCTCAGCTTTTCTGTACGTTTTTTAATTATTTTTTTTATTTATATCAAATCACTAAATATAAAATAAGTTCTTTAAAAAAATATACTTTTACTATATGTTTTTTCACATATATTTTAATAATAAAATTAAATTAAATTAATTTGATTTGATTCAATGAATAAGAGTACATAATTTTATTGTATTTTAAGTGGGTGTTTGGATATAAGAATTCTAAAATTCCAAAAAAAAATGAATTTTTATTTCAAGTAGCAAATGGTATTTGAACATTAAAGTTGTGTTTGAACATGAATATAATTTTGGCTTGTTTTTCAATTTTTGTGAGCCATCTGAGTGAAAATTATGAAAAACAACTTTTTTTACTTTTTCTAATTTTTGAAAATTTTTAAAATTTATTTCAAGTGAAAAGTAAAAAATTTATGGTCAAATGTTGATTTCGAAAAAAAATGAAAACTTTTCCAAAGAAAATAATTTTTTTTAATGTCCAAACAGGCTCTAAGTGTATCAATCAAAGGCCTACTTACCAAATTTTTGGTATGACGTCAATCAAAGAACAATTAAAAAAAATGGTGGCACGAGGCTTACTCATTCCCCATTCGCAGCATCCAAAAGGAAACAGTTTGGAATCTAGTTTACTGCCAGCTAATGAGAATTCACATTCGTTGATTCCCCCTATAATAATTTCGATTCCAAGAATCTTTTATTTCACTTAGTTTTGCTATGTTCGGCATAGATCCATATATTTTCCTTGTAGTTATCCAAATTAGACCAATGAATTCTATTTCTATTTACGTAACTATAACGATAAGAACCAACTAACGTACCATGCATACGACTATATACGAGCATCTTTATCTTAAATTATACACGTTAATTGAATACTTAGCTAATGATCCATCCATTAATATTCTTACGCGTATCTTTTTTTTAAAGAGAAAAGAGAATTTGATTAGCATTTGTTGTGTATAAGACTGTTATAGCTACCACTCACTATAAGCTTTGAAAACAATGGAGTATCTTAATTTACCAAATTTTAGGGTTGCCGACTTGCCGTGTAGCGCTAGTACTAAGTATATGAAACCGGTATAAATTTACTAGCATAGTATATTTATATCAAATCAATAAAGTTTACTTTAGCAGTTAAAATTAAAATTAATACATATATCACCCAACCTCATGCTACGTACAGTAAACCAACAGAAGCAACATTGGCTGTCTCTAATTTTACGAGGTACTATCTGCTATTATTAATGCTCACGTACGCTCTTAATTATGGATCCAACCAAGTTGAACAGCTCTTTGTTTTTGTTTTTGTTTTTTCTCTTCTAAGTTATTTAATTATCCTACGGAAAATGCCTTACCATTTATCCAGAAAATGCATGGTCAAACTTTGATCCTTATAGCTTTGTAGTAGGTACTTTTTGAAAAAATTATACATTAAACCTGTGGATTTCCCTCGGAGAAAAGCGATTGTGTATGCCCATAAATACTCGTAATAAACCTCAGTATTTGCCACAAATATGATATGTTACCCTTTTTACAAAATAATTGGAAACTTAAAACGCAAAACACAACAATTTATGTACATTCTGATGACTGTTTTGATAATTTTTGGACGTTTGACTTTGAAACCCAAAAAAAAAAAAACTTTGACTTATGGTATGTTATATATGCCAATAATAGGAAAAATTGTCACCGTTAAGTTCTTAAAATATTTCTGTTGCCATTATTTGGATAGTAGAAGCATGTTTTTATATTCCAATTTGATCAACATTTATTTCCATTTTAGACCTCATAATTATATTTTCTCTTAGCCAAGCTAAATTCAATAAACTTGTTTGGCTCAAAGGTTAGCAATATACTTTGTAAGCTAGAAAACAATCAAAAGTAAGAAAAGGGTAAATCGTAATCAAATATAATAAACCTAGAGATGCAAAGATGATATTATTGTTGTAGATCTAGTATTGCAAAGTGATAATATGAACTTAACAAGATATGTTCGTTTGAGGTAGAGATAGAGAGAGAAAGACAGAAAATTGGAGAGTTGTATTCGATCAGAATCCCCTTTTTACAATGTGAAGGTCTCCTTTATATAATAAGAGACCTTCCTCGAAAGAATCAAAAAGTTACAAAGACAGGTAACGTCTCCCTAGTGAAGACACTGAGTCCTAAACGATGTCGCTTTTGTCCCCGCGTCCGAGTCGTACCCGCTACGTTAGTCGGCGTACACTCACTGGGCGTACCCTCTGGCGTAGGGATGCTGACGATCAAATTTGACCCTATACAGTTAGTCCCTCCGCTCGTTGGAGACGCATTCGGTGGGCGTCTTCGATGGGCGGAAATGCGAACCTCGACTTAGGAGAATTTGACCTCGACCAGGGGCGGCAATATGAATGAGGTGAAATATATGACGTTATAGAGCCACTGACGCATGGTTTCCTTTTTGGAATGACGTCATCGCCTGTATGCGTCATTATTATATTTGCCCCCGAGGCGGTTCAGAGGATGATGTGACATTTTGGTTTCCCGCGCACGTTTTGAATCATGACTCTTCGATTTCTGCGCAACTTATCCCTATAAGTAGGAGAGAGGTTCGATTCGATTCAACTTTCAAGCCTTCGGAAAGCATTTTCCGATTTACTCCTTTGTCTTCCTTTCCTGTAACCGTTATTTCGTGAGGGACTCTCCCACTTCTGCTGAAACCACACTTCCTTTCGTCAGTGCTTCGTTTCTTACGTAGTATAATCATGACAAAACGTGGACAGAGTAGTAAAAAGGCTAAAGATAATGCCCCGTCTAGGGTTCCGCCATCTTCCGGTGGTGAAGGGGAAAAGGCGGAGAAGGCCCTTGTTCCTCTCAGTGTAGACAACGTCCTTCCGAAGGAGATGCATGTTCGCAGGGATTTTCCAACTAAAAGCCCAGACCTTCCCTGGGAGCACATCGTTTTACTACAATCCCACTTAGATGATCTTCGAGAGACACACCATATTCCAGACCACGTGGAAATGGTTCCGGCCGGGACGGACTATGCCAATGTGCACCGGCCTGGATACTGCTCATTCTATGAGTACCCGTTCTTGATCGGTTACAATCTTCCAATCTACCCTCTGACGGAGGAGCTTTGCCGTTTTTATAATGTGTGTCCGGCTCAGCTCACTCCTTACACCTTGAAGGTGTGCCGTATTATGACCACTTATGCGGCCAGGGCTGAGTGCAGCGTCTCGGTCCACCACCTCTTGCAGTTATTCAGCCCTGGTTACCTGAGGGGTACCATGCTGCAGTTAAAAAGTCGTGGCACAAGGGGCTTGGTTGTTAAAGCCGATGATAAGCCCAACCGCCGCTTTTGGCGTAAATATTTCTACATCAGGACGGAGCACCTGGTCTCGAATCCCGAAGGGTTCCCGGAAAGATGGAATCCAGAACGTGAGTATTTCTACTCGTAAAATTCAGGACGCTTGCGCTTTTGACCATACGGCCACTGTGATTCTTTGCTTTTCTCCCTTTTTTATTTGCAGCGAGGGCTTCTCCACCCCAGTTCACTAATGACATTAAATCATGGGTGGAAAGAATAATACCTTATGCGGAGGAATGCCGTACCCGGGCTGCATTTCTTCAACAGTACGGCCCGTCAGGTAATTCTTTGGCTATGGTTTGGGAGTTCCCTACGTTCTTGTTACCTGACTTATTCGCGTTGGCAGGTCGGAGCCCCCCTAAGAAGAAAAAGAACGTCGTCACCTCACCTGGGGCGGGGACTGATTCTGAAGACGGATACATACCCTGTGGTTCGCCCAGTGAGAACGGTCATCAAGCTGTCGTCGGATTCTGCTGCCAGCTCGGCCACCCCTCACGTTCAGGCTGGCCTCAGACTGCTCTGCCAAAACCTCACGTGAACCAGAATATATTGTTGGTCCTGCTTGAGTAGTCCGCTCAGCGCCTGATGCTTGACGGCGGCACCAGCTCGATTATATCTTTTCTCATACCTTGTTGAATAGTGGGCTGCCGTCTTCTTATGCGCTACGCCCACCCCTACCTCTTCTATCTCCAAGATGAGAAGTCTAAGAAGAGGAAAAGAGGAAAGAAGTCAGTGGATGCACATCAAAAATGTTTCACTTTACGGTGCCTAAGTGAAGAAAAAGTCTGATTAAAAACCTTACCGGCACAGGCCGCGCGCCGGCAAACCTCCGTGGATAGGTTTCTTCCTCGTCTGCTATACATCGACCTTTTTGAAACTTTAACTTTCACGCTCATGGTCGAGACCGATCACATAGCGAGGTCTTTGGAGTTGGCGTGACTGCATCCGCTATTGTGTTGCATTATAACAGTTTTTAATACCCTCTGGTGACATCATGAATTCGGAACGGTTGAGATACTTATAACTGCTGATGCATCACTGCCACAGTTGCACGTTTTCTCTACATCGTACGCCGCGTTAACTGCATTTGATATTGTCTGATTGGGCTGGCATTACGCGCCGGCACCTCTGGGTGATCGATCCGTACACGCCTATTCGGAACTTTCTCAGCCTCTTAAATTTCGAGTCACTCCCAAATTGCCTGCTACTGATGTCCCGTCATATCTGGAAATCGCGTGTTGGGTCTGGTCGGGAGAAGCAAAGGCCCCCCATTGGGGAGCGACCATCATTCCGAAACGGATGGCATCTGCCATAAACTGGCCTTGACTCCCGACGGGGCTCGCTCGCCCCCCGGGTCTTTTGCGCTATCCCTGCCGTTATCAACGGCGTCTTTTCCTCTTCCGGCGGCCTCCTCGCTCTCAGAAGTTTTCCTCCACGCCCATGGAGATGGCCATGAAGGAGTCGCTTCCCTCGTGGACGCCGCCACGCGGCAGTGTTGAGGAACCTCTGCAGCGCCATCAC
>NW_017670807.1:164115-183858 GCF_001879085.1 Nicotiana attenuata
TCCGCCATTTCCTCGAACGTTGATATTGCCTTAGCTGGTAGCTGAGAGTACCATGTTAAAGCCCCTCCTGTCAACGCCTCGCCAAACTTCTTCAGCAGTACCGACGGTACCTGTTCCTTTGATAGGTCGTTGCCCTTCACAGCAGTGACGTAGTGGATCAGATGATCCTCGGGATCAGTGGTTCCGTCATATACCCTCAAGTAAGGTGGCATCTTGAAGGTTTTTAGGGTGGAGTGAGGGGCAGCTTCTTCAGTGTATGGTTGTTCAACGAACCTTCCCACGTCGCGTTTTGGTAGCAACTTGGGGGCACTGGGGATCTTGTCGACCCTCTCCTGATGTTCCTTCATCTGATCGCGGAGCGCCTTGTTTTCATTTTTCATTTCTTCCATCTTCTTTAGGATGGCTGTTAGCGTGCCATCGTTGGTCTGTGTCTCGACGGGTTCGTTATTTGCTAGTGCAACTTCCGGTTCGCCCGCGGCAGCAGTGGTATCTACCGTTGGTGTACACCTGATGTTACTTTGTGGTGACCTCTCAACCAAGCCACTCAGAGTGCTTGTTAGCCATCTTTCCAGTAGCTTCTTGACCACTGAGGGTGCTTCCGTAGCCGCAGATGTGGAAGCTCCCTTTTCGTGCAAGATCGTCAGATATTCGGATGGGGAAGGTGAGATCTCCGCACCCGATGTGATACTAGGGGTTGCATTCAGGATGCCATCGTCACTGGCCTCGTTGAGAGGGCCAAGGAGATTGGTAGTGACACCCAATATAGCTTTAAATCTTGGGTTATTCTCAGCCATCTTTTGTGTTTGTGTGGTTTAGAGAATGATAGTTGGTTGTTCTCTAGGTGGATACTATGATTTTGATTCTCGAAATCCCCACAGACGGCGCCAAATTATTTGGCTCAAAGGTTAGCAATATACTTTGTAAGCTAGAAAACAATCAAAAGTAAGAAAAGGGTAAATCGTAATCAAATATAATAAACCTAGAGATGCAAAGATGATATTATTGTTGTAGATCTAGTATTGCAAAGTGATAATATGAACTTAACAAGATATGTTCGTTTGAGGTAGAGATAGAGAGAGAAAGACAGTGAGGGAGTTGTATTTGATTAGAATCCCCTTTTTACAATGTGAAGGTCTCCTTTATATAATAAGAGACCTTCCTCAAAAGAATCAAAAAGTTACAAAGACAGGTAACGTCTCCCTAGTGAAGACACTGAGTCCTAAACAATATCGCTTTTGTCCCCGCGTCCGAGTCGTACCCGCTACGTTAGTCGGCGTACACTCACTGAGCGTACCCTCTGGCGTAGGGATGCTGACGATCAAATTTAACCCCATACAAAACTCTCAGAAGAACGTCGCTAGCCAAAAAGATTATTCATGGTGGTACTATGGACTAATTAGTAACATAAAAATGTTAAATCTGCGTCGACAATTTACTTAAATTATTGGACAAATGTATGATATATAGCGTGTATTGGCTAATGAACTATAATGAAAAGCTAAAACCTGTTGAAATAATATATTCGCTGCCCTTTCCTCCGACTTAAAGGGTAAACTCTACTCTATAATGTAGAACATTGACACACACAAAAGAAATATCAATTGGAGTAAACATCAAACAATTTTAAAAAATAATCATGGTCTAATGATATTGACATTAGCTCCGATATAATAATTGTAAGTTCAATTCTCATCGTTCTTCCTCCTTTCTCGTGGGACTTTGGAAAAGAGTTGACATTATTGGAGCACATATTGTCCGTGCTTCCAACAAATAAAATGTTTCAGTACGATAAAGTGTACACAGACTACAAAATACCAACAAGTTTGTACAAATAAAGCACTATTATACGTCATTTAATACTACTTCTAGGTATTTTTCAAATCTTAATCTAATTAGAAACTATTTTTCTAATTATTGAATAGCATGGCGTCAGCAAAATGTTTAAGTCGAAAATAATTCAATTTATTGGTGGGTGGGTTGTGGGGCTTCATTCCACGAAAAATTATTATTATTTTTTAGGTAAGCATTGGTCCCCACCAATCAAAGTAAAAGATGCATCTCGGATTCCATATAACCAATGGGATTCTTGTTTGTAGTTGACAACTAATATCCCTCTCCAATCAAAGTAAAAACCCAATATCTACCCCTAAACCAATGTTTTGAAGTTCTTCTTCATTACCGTGAATAAAGTCCGATTTCTTTGGTAATATTTGGGTGAAATTAGAGTGATGTTAAGTCTTATATATATATATATATATATATATATATATATATATCGTCAATCCCAAGCTCTGTTTTAAACAGAACTCGCCCGGGGCTTGCCCGGGGTCGGAGCACTCGTAAAACGTCCCCTAGGCTTATGTGTGGGGCTTGGTTCCGTGAGACTTACGCCTCGGTCATCGGGGCTACGCCCGACACGCCAACGCCAGCGTATTAGGCTCGCCTAATAGAACTTTATGCAATTGTATGTAACTAATCTTGTAAATCCTCAAATTTTCTTAATAAATCCTTGACTATTCAAAATTACTTTTTTCTTAATCATAAATCATTAAGTTGAGAGTATTTATATCATAATTAAAATAAAAATTATTGCGCGTTATCCGCTAAGACTGCTATGATAGTAAATTTTAAATAAATCTTTCATTTAAAAGTATTTATTTATTAAATTTTGTTATGTCTTTATTATATTAGTACATAATTTTTTTATATAACTATTTTCCTAAATATTATTGTTTTCACGTTTACGAGATACAACACTTATTAATTTAATAGCCCGGTATTAGCTAGTAACTATTTACAAATAACTAGTTATCATGATATAGTACAGTGAATTATGTGTCACTTTATTAACTTGTTAAAACTTAAAAATAAATAATGCTAAAGAATCATATTTAAGGCAATTATATTTTTATCTTTATCTTTCAAATAGAAAGCATATTAAATATAGGGAGTATTTAAAAAAAAAATTATAATATTGAAATTCTTTCGAGATTCATTACTCCTTAAGAGATACATATAAGATTTCGCATCGAATACATTACTTTTGATGTTTGAGTTGCAACGACGTTGCAGCTAATTTGCATATTATGATATATATATCATACTTTATCTATTATTCATAGTTGAATTATAATTTATAAATATTTTAAATAGATTATTTGTTATTATTTTGTGATTTTAATGTAATTTATAATTATTTTTTATTTTGTACTATCTTAAAATTCTTGAAATTAGTAAAATTTAAAGATCCGTGGGACTTATGCCCATGTTTCAGGGCTTACGCCTCGCCTCGTCAGTGGTAAAACGCCTCGCCTCACGCCCCCGCCTTTTAAAATATTGATCCCAAGTATACTATATAAATCCTCATGCTATATTTACAGTTGTGGGTTGAATGTTTTAGTTCTTTAAGAAATTATTAAATCAGCCCTAGATATACATGTGTGTTTGAGAGTGTATACTTAGATAAAAAGAATTTCCTATTTTTTTGGTATTTAGAGGTTCTTTTTGGAGTACATACATTTGAAGTTAGAACCTGCTTACATTATTCCAAGAAAAACCAAAAAATAATAGGAAAATTTAACTCGGCTCATTAATTATAAATGACGTTGGCACGCGGTACACATCAAGTCAAACCCTAGTACCAGTAAGATATTAATATTAAATAGCCAAAAATAAATTCCCCAATTTTACAATCTTCTAATTGGAAGATTCATATTAGAATATTCAATGAATATACAGACAGAAACGGAGCAATTTCTACGCCCAGACTTGTGGAACATTGTTGGGGTGAGGGGTGGGGGGTGTGGAATATTCAATGCTGACGCAAACCAAGACCAAAGTTGATTATTTATAATCACCAGAACTTGAAACAGAAAGCCTCATTTTTTTTTAATAAGAAATCCTTATTTATCGAAACAATACCTATATAATAATACATTTCACGTCAGTATTGAAATATGATAGTGACCTATCTCACCCTCTTTATTGCAACATTATTTCAGAGAAAAACAAAATTAGCATAGGATGTAAAGGACAAAGTGTTTTCTTGCTAAAATGGTATAGTAGGACTATGCTATGTGTGTGTGGTCCTCGCTTGTGTAAAAAATTAGGTTTCATTTAACTGTTTGTGATGGGATAATTTTGTGTATAAATAATTTTGATACATCAGGTGGCCTTACATATGCTTAAGTAGAACTTTTATAAGATAATGAAGTTACTAATTCTACGAATTGCAAAGCGCCAGGCCTTTGAGAAATCCCAACTGTTATTAAACAATATAGGAAAGTAATTTCCATCATAAAAAGGTGGTTTGCAACTAAAAAATGCCAAAACTTAGGATATATAACCACTTCCTCTGCGGTTGTATAAAATCAAACCTAGCAACTGATATGTATAAACTTTTTTTTGTGTAATTATCTAATATTTCTAAAAAATATTGACGTTTTGCCTATTATTGATGTAAGTTTGTTGATATAATTTATTAGTTTTCTTTTTTGATTGAATTAATTTCTTTTGAAACAACAATCAGTAAAAGTAGAAACCCAAAAAGAAAAATTGATAACCTAAAAAATGAGTGAATTCAGATGAACTAGCAATTGAATGGTCATGTTACTCAAAAAAGATTTAATATATACCACCCAAAATGCCAAAAAAAATGTGAAAGAATAGGAACACAGGGCAGAAGACATGTTTAATTAGATTTTAAGTAGAGTGATGTGAGCATGTCAAAATGAGGAATCAATTCCGGTGGTTAAAATGTCACAACTCAAAGTATAATACTTGAATTCAATTAATTTTGATAACTTTATTATTACTAATCAAATTGTAAGAAAATGTGAAAACCAGAGAGAAGAAAGATGAAAAGCTAATCTAAGAACTTGTCACGATCCGGAATTCTCACCCTCGGGAATCGTGATAGCGTCTATTCGTGAAAGCTAGGCAAGCCGAGTATTATAAATTCATTACCCTTTTTATTAAGCATATTCAACAATTCAAAGTAATAAGTGATTAAAAAGCGGAATAAATTAATTAACCAGAAATGCGGAAGACGAAAACTTAATAATTTAACCAAATATTGCTACATAATCAGAAGTACAACAATACCCAGAATTTGGTGTCACAAGTCACGGACTATCTAAGAATACTACAAATAAGGTGTGAATAGAAATACACAAATCTGTCTTTGAATAAGCAAAAACAGAAAGGGAAATGATAAGAGGAGACGCCAAGGCCTGCGGACGTCTGCAGGACTACCTCGGGTCGCCTGAATGGATTGAAGACAGCACCCTCACTGCGGTCCGAACGCTCCGGTATCAATATCTGCACACAGTGCAGAGTGTAGTATCAGCACAATCGACCCCATGTGCTGGTAAGTGCCTAGCCTAACCTCGGCGAAGTAGTGACGAGGCTAGGACCAGACTACCAAATTAAACCTGTACAATTAAATCATATACAACGGAAAATAAAAGCAGATAATTACAGCTAAAGTTGGGCAAGGGAAACATGCCGCGGGGAGTAAAAGATAACAACAGAATACCAATAGAGAAAAGTAAGGAACGCCATAATTCAATTACCAGCAAAAGATAAGGAAATAAGGAACAAGTACACATGTAATACCGTTGCAAGCGTGCAACCCGATCCCATTTCATATAATATTGTTGCAGGCGTGCAACCCGCTCCCATTTCAAATAGTACCGTTGCAGGCATGCAACCCGCTCCCATTTTATATATTACCGTTGTAGGCGTGCAACCCGCTCCCATTTCATATATTACCGTTGCAGGCGTGCAACCCGCTCCCATTTCATATATTACCGTTGCAGGCGTGCAATCCGCTCCCATTTCATATATTACCGTTGCAGGCGTGCAACTCGCTCCCGTTTCATATATCAACACCAATCATAAAAGAATCCCAGCAAGGAAATAATAATATAACAACAACATCCCGGCAAGGGAACGATAATATAACAACAACATCCCGCCAAGAAAAACAATGATATAACATCAACATCCCGGCAAGGGAACAATAATATGATGACAACATCCCGGCAAGGGAACAATAATATGATGACAACATCCTGGCAAGGGAACAATAATGATAATCCTCATATGAACCACGAATAAATCACAACGGAGTCATAAAAATTGCAATACAAGACTCACAGGCATGCTTGACACCGACGTATAGATACTCGTCACCATGCTTATACGCCGTACTCCACAGTTAACACATAGCAAATAAGACACAACTCCTAATCCCTCAAGCTAAGGTTAGACCAAACACTTACCTCAAACTTCCACTGCCAACTCAAGCCTCAAACACCGCTTTTCCTTTAGAATTCGCCTCCAAATTACTTGTATCTAGTCCAAATTAATTGAACAACATCAATAAATGCTAAAGAATTCATACCCAACGCTTAATTATAGGTTTTCTATCATTTTTCCCAAAAAGTCAAAAATCAACCCCGGGCCCGCTTGGTCAAAACACGAGGTTCGGACCAAAACCCGATCACCCATTCACCCACGAGCCCGAATATGTAACTAGTTTCGGAATCCGACCCCAAAAACGAGGTCTAAATTCCAATTATTCAAAAAGCCCTAACTCTACCCAAACCCTCAATTTTTTCCATAAAAATTCTTAGTTTTTGTTGATTACCTATGACTTGGGGATGCTAATTGTTGAAGAAAATCGCTCTTAGGGGTGTAAACCTCGAAAATATGGTGAAGAAGAAGGTCTGCCCGTTTTTAATCTGTTTTTAAAAAGATTGGACAGGTACTCTATGCGTTCACGTGCCTTTTGCCGCGTTCGCATAGGCTAAATCCCCCTGGCCTTTCGTGAGCCATTGGCCGCGTTCGCACAGTGTTATGGCCAACCCATTTCCCAGCTTCCCCCTTAGGCAGTGCGTTTGCGTGGACATAGACGCGTTTGCGTAGAGCAACATACCCAATGCTCCGCGTTCGCGTCCCAGTCAATGCGTTCCCATAGTACACAAAATAGGGCCCCCTAAGACTACACTATGCGATCGTGAACCTGCCTATGCGATCGCATAGCACAAAAAAAGCTGGACACCAGCAAACAGCAAAAACACCAGATTTCTAAGTCCAAAAACACTCCGACGCCTATCCGAAACTCACCCGAGCCCTCGGGGCTCCAAACCAAACATCTACACAACCTCAAAAGCATCCTACGGATTTACTCGTGCGATCAAATCGAAAAAATAACATCTTAAACAACGAATTTAGCATAGAAATCCAAGAAAAATCTCAAAACTTTTAAAGTTTTAAATTTCACAGATACGAGTCCGAATCACATCAAACGACCTCCGTTTCTTACCAAATTTAAAAGGCACAACTCAAACATCATATTGAACCCGTACCGGACTCTGGAACCAAAATACGGGCCTGATACCATAAATTTCAATTATAATCAAATTTCTAAAAACTCTTATATTTTTAGTAAAAAAATTTCTTTCAAAAATTTATTTCTCGGGCTTGGGACCTCGGAATTCGATTTCGAGCATACGTCCAAGTCCCATATTTTCCTACGGACCCTTAGGGACCGTCAAATCATGGGTCCGGGTCCGTTTACCCAAAATGTTACCGAAGTCAACTCCAATTCATTTTAGAAGCAAAATTTACTATTTTCACGGATTTTCACATAACGACTTTACGGATACACGTACGGACTGCACACGCAAATTGAGGTGAGATAAAAAGGAGGTTTTTAGGCCTCGGAACACAAAAATTTTTTCTACAACAAGTGATGACCTTTTGGGTCATCATATTCTCCACCTCTAAAACAACCGTTCGTCCTCGAACGGACATAAGAAGGAAGTACCTGAGTCGGAGAAAAGATGGGGATAACGGCTTCGCATATCGGACTCGGACTCCCAGGTCGATGCCTCAGCAGGCTGACCTCTCTATTGAACACGAACAGAAAGGAAATTCTTCGATCTCAACTGACGAACCTACCGGTCTAGGATAGCTACCGGCTCCTCCTCATATGACAAGTCCTTGTCCAACTGGACAGTGCTGAAGTCTAACACATGAGATGGATCGCCGTGATACTTCCGAAGCATGGACACATGATACACTGGATGCACGGCTGATAAAATCGGCGGCAACGCAAGTCTGTAAGCCACCTCTCCCACTCGATCAAGAATCTCAAACGGGTCAATGAACCTAGGGCTAGGCTTGCCCTTCTTTCCAAATCTCATCACGCCCTTCATAGGCGACACCCGAAGCAACACTCGCTCGCCAACCATGAATGCCACATCACGAACCTTACGGTCGACATAACTCTTTTTCCTGGACTGAGCTGTACGAAGTCTATCCTAAATGATCCTATCCTTGTCCAAGGCATCCTGCACTAGATCTGTACCCAACAATCGAGCCTCTCCCGGCTCAAACCATCCAACCGGCGACTGACACCGCCTACCATACAAAGCCTCGTAAGGAGCCATCTGGCTAATCGACTGGTAGTTGTTGTTGTAGGCAAACTCTGCTAAAGGCAAAAACTGACCCCACGAGCCTCCAAAGTCAATGACACAAGCTCGGAGCATATCCTCCAAAATCTGAATAGTACGCTCGGACTGCCCGTCCGTCCGAGGATGAAATGTTGTGCTCAACTCAGCCCGTGTTCCCAACTCACACTGAACGGCCCTCCAGAAATGCGAGGTAAACTGCGTACCTCGATCAGAAATGGTAGACACGGGCACACCATGAAGACGAACAATCTCCCGGATATAGATCTCAGCTTACCTCTCAGAAGAATAGGAGACTGCCACAGGAATGAAATGCGCTGACTTAGTCAGCCTATCAACAATAACCCACACTGCATCGAACTTCCTCTGAGTCTGTGGGAGTCCAACAACAAAGTCCATAGTTATACGCTCCTACTTTCACTCGGGAAGCTCAATCCTCTGAAACAAACCACCGGTCTCTAATGCTCGTACTTTACCTGCTGACAATTCCAACACCGCGCCACATGCGCAATAATATCCTTCTTCATCCTCCTCCACCAATAATGCTGCCACAAATCCTGATACATCTTAGCGGGGCCCGGATAAATAGAGTGCTGGGAACTATGGGTCTCCTCTAAAATCAACTCTCGGAGTCCATCCACATTAGGCACACAAACTCGACCCTGAAGCCTCAAAACCCCATCATCTCCTACTGTAACTTGCTTGGCACTACCGTGCTACACCGTGTCTCTAAGGACACACAAATGAGGGTCATCATACTGCCTATCTCGAATACGCTCCAATAATAAAGAACGAGCGACTGTGCAAGCTAATACTCGGCTGGGCTCAGAAACATCCAAACTCACGAACTGATTGGCCAAAGCCTGAACATCCAAAGCAAGCGGTCTCTCACCGACCGGAATATACGCAAGACTGCCCATACTAGCTGACTTCCTACTCAAAGCATCGTCCACCACATTGGCCTTCCCCAGATGATATAAGATGGTGATATCATAGTCTTTCAATTGCTCCAACCACCTCATCTGCCTCAAATTCAACTCCTTCTTCTTGAACAAGTATTGCAAACTCTTGTGATCCGTGAACACCTCACATGACACGCCATATAAATAGTGCCTCCAAATCTTCAGCGCGTGAACAATGGCTGCTAACTCCAAATCATAGACCAGATAGTTCTTCTCATGAATCTTCAACTGATGTGAAGCATAAGCAATGACCTTGCCATCCTGCATCAACACCGCACCAAGTCCAATACGAGATGCATCACAATAAACGGTATATGGCCCTGAACCTGTGGGCAAAACCAACACCGGCGCCGTAGTCAAAGCTGTCTTGAGCTTCTGAAAGCTCGCCTCACACTCGTCCGACCACCTGAACTAGGCAACCTTCTGGGTCAACCTGGTCATCGTGGCTGCAATAGATGAAAACCCCTCCACAAACCGACGATAATAGCCTGCCAAACCCAAGAAACTCCGGATCTCTGTAGTTGATGCGGGTCTAGGCCAGTCCTTGACTGCCTCTATCTTCTTTGGATCTACCTGAATACCCTCTGCTGAAACAACATGACCCAAGAAAGCAACTGACCCCAACCGAAACTCGTAATTCAAAAATTTTGCATACAACTGACTATCTCTCAAAGTCTGAAGAACAACTCTCAGATGTTGCTCGTGCTCATCCCGGCTGCAGGAATAAATCAAAATATCATCAATGAAGATTACCACGAATGAATCCAAGTAAGGCCTGAACACTCGGTTCATCAAATCCATAAAAGCTGCTGGGGCATTTGTCAACCCAAATGACATCACCAAGAACTCATAATGCTCGTACCGAGTGCGGAAAGCTGTCTTAGGGACATCGGATGCCCTAATCCTCAACTGATGTTAGCTAGATCTCAAGTCACTCTTCGAAAATACTTTGGCACCCTGAAGCTGATCAAACAAATCATCAATCCTCGGCAATGGATACTTATTCTTGATTGTAACCTTGTTCAACTGCCGGTAATCTATACACATTCGCATCGATCCATCCTTCTTCTTAACGAACAACACCGGCGCACCCCAAGGCGAGACACTAGGTCTAATGAAACCCTTCTCAAGCAAGTCTTGCAACTGCTCCTTCAATTCTTTCAACTCAGGCGGGGCCATACAATACGGCGGGATAGAAATGGGCTGAGTGCCCGGAGCCAAATCAATGCAGAAGTCAATATCCTTGTCGGGCGACATACCCGGCAGGTCTGAAGGAAATACCTCAGGAAACTCATGAACAACAGGCACATAATCCATAGAAATAACCTCAACACTAGAATCACGAACATATGCCAAATAGGCCAAACACCCCTTCTCGACCATACGTCGAGCCTTCACATATGAGATAACACTACGGGTAGGATGACCAGGAGTCCCTCTCCACTATAAACTAGGCAACCCCGGCAAAGCTAAGGTCACAGTCTTGGCATGATAGTCCAAGATCGCGTGGTAAGGTGATAACCAGTCCATCCCCAATATGACATCAAAATCAACCTTATCCAGAAGTAATAAGTCTACTCGGGTGTCAAGACCCCCAATCACAACTATACAAGAACGATGAACACGATCTACCACAATAGAATCACCCACCGGTGTAGACACATATACAGGAGCACTCAAAGAATCACTAGGCATGACCAGATACGATGCAAAATAAGATGACACATAGGAGTATGTAGACCCTGGATCAAATAGCACTGAAGCATCCCTACTACAAACCAGAACAGTACCTGTGATAACTGCATCGGAAGCCTCAGCCTCAGGCCTGGCTGGAAGAGCATAACATCGGGGTTGGGCCCCACCACTCTGAATTACATCTCTGGGACGGCCTGTTGCTGGCTGGCCTCCACCTCTAGCGGCCTGAGCTCCACCTCTAATACCTCTACATCCACCTCTAGCACCTCTAGCTGGCTGGGCGGGCGGTGGAACACTCGGTGCCTGAACCATAGCACGGGAACCCTGGTGCTGAGAACTGATCGGTGCTCAAGGGCAAAATCTAGCAATATGCCTCGTGTCTCCACAAGTAAAACAAGCCTCGGATGATAGGGCTGACGACCCTGAAAACTCTGAAGCGGAGGTGCACTGATAGGAGCTGGTAAGCACCGTGAGAAACCTGAAGTGCTGACTGAAAAGGCCTAGGAGGATGGCCTCTACCATACGAATCCCTGCCTTCAGACGAGGCACCACTGAATCTGCCTGAATGACGAGGCCTCTTGTTAGACCCCCGACCACCTCCCTGTGAAAGAACCATCTCGACCCTCCTGGCCACATTGGCCGCCTCCTAAAAAGAAATCTCACTCCCTATCTCCTTGGCCATCTGAAGTCGAATAGGCTGAATGAGTCCCTCAATGAACCTCCTCACTCTCTCTCTCTCTCTCGGTGGGAAGTATAAGAAGAGCATGACGGGCCAAGTCAATAAATCTGGTCTCGTACTGAGTAACAGTCACAGAACCCTGCTGGAGACGCTCAAACTGCCCCCGATAGATTTCTCTCTGAGTGATAGGAAGAAACTTCTCCAGAAATAGCTGAGAAAACTGATCCTAAGTCAAAGCTGGTGACCCAACTGGTCTAGCCAAACAATAATCTCTCCACCAAGTCTTGGCGGATCCAGATAAGCGAAAAGTAGCAAAGTCGACCCCATTGGTCTCCACTATCCCCATGTTCCTGAGAACCTCATAACAGCTGTCTAAATAATCCTAGGGGTCCTCATAAGATGCACCGCAGAAAGTGGTAGTGAAGAGCTTGGTAAACTTGT
The DNA here is from genome assembly GCF_001879085.1 of Nicotiana attenuata. Taxonomy (NCBI): domain Eukaryota; kingdom Viridiplantae; phylum Streptophyta; class Magnoliopsida; order Solanales; family Solanaceae; genus Nicotiana; species Nicotiana attenuata. The sequence goes on from NW_017670807.1 coordinate 176,373, forward strand.
CCAACCTCCACAAGGCATCTAAAGATGTAGTTGATCCATCACCGGTCTGAGCTGCCGCTCGGCTGAAGAAGTGGTACGTGACCTCGCCATTCGCGGAAGAACATAGTAGAAATTCAATTAGCATTGAGAAACCAAACCGCACGACAAGGAAGAATAGATGTGAAGTTTTTCCTAACTCTGTAGCCTTTGGGGGATAAATACAGACGTCTCCGTACTGATCCCTCAGACTCTACTAAGCTTGTCCGTGAATTATGAGACCTATGTAACCTAGATCTCCGATACCAACTCGTGACCCGGAATTTCCACCCTCGGAAATCGTGATGGCGCCTACTCGTGAAAGCTACGCAAGCCGAGTATTATAAATTCATTACCCTTTTTATTAAGCATATTCAACAATTCAAAGTAATAAGTGATTAAACAGCGGAATAAATTAACTAACCAGAAATGCGGAAGACGAAAACTTAATAATTTAACCAAACATTGCTACATAATCCGAAGTACAACATTACCCATAATTTGGTGTCACAAGTCACAGACTATCTAAGAATACTACAAATAAGGTCTGAATAGAAATACACAAATCTGTCTCTGAATAAGTAAAAACAGAAAAAGAAATGATAGGAGGAGACGCCAAGGCCTGCGGACGTCTGCAGGACTACCTCGGGTCACCTGAATGGACTGAAGACAGCACCCTCACTGCGGTCCGAGCGCTTCGGTATCAATATCTGCACACAGTGCAGAGTGCAGTATCAGTACAACGACCCCATGTGCTGGTAAGTGCCTAGCCTGACCTTGGCGAAGTAGTGACGAGGCTAGGACCAGACTACTAAATTAAACCTGTGCAATTAAATCATATACAACGAAAAACTAAAAGCAGATAATTACAACTAAAGTTGGGCGGGGGAAACATGCTGCGGGGAGTAACAGATAACAACAGAATACCAATAGAGAAATGTAAGGAACGCCATAAATCAATTACCAACAAAAGAAAAGGAAATAAGGAACAAGTAAACATGTAATACCGTTGTAGGCGTGCAACCCGATCCCATTTCATATAATACCCTTGCAGGCGTGCAATCCGCTCCCATTTCATATAGTACCATTGCAGGCGTGCAAACCGCTCCCGTTTCATATAGTATCGTTGCAGGCGTGCAACCCGCTCCCATTTCATATATTACCGTTGCAGGCGTGCAACCCGCTCCCATTTCATATATTACCGTTGCAAGCGTGCAACCCGCTCACATTTCATATATTCCCGTTGCAGGCGTGCAATCCGCTCCCATTTCATATATTACTGTTGCAGGCGTGTAACCCGCTCCCATTTCATATATTACCGTTGCAGGCGTGCAACCCGCTTCTATTTCATATATCAACACCAATCATATAAGAATCCCAGCAAGAAAACAATAATATAACAACAACATCCCGGTAAAGGAACAATAATATAACAACAACATCCCGGCAAGGGAAACAATAATATAACATCAACATCTCGGCAAGGGAACAATAATATGATGACAACATCCCGACAAGGGAACAATAATATGATGACAACATCCCGACAAGGGAACAATAATGATAATCCTCATATGAAGCACGAATAAATCACAACGGAGTCATAACAAATACAATACAAGACTCACGGGCATGCTTGACAACGACGTATAGATACTCGTCACCATGCCGATACGTTGTACTTCACAATTAACGCATAGCAAATAAGACACGACTCCTAATCCCTCAAGCTAAGGTTAGACCAAACACTTACCTCAAACTTTCACGGCAAACTCAAGCCTCAAACACTGCTTTTCCTTTAGAATTCGCCTCCAAATTACTTGTATCTAGTCCAAATTAATTGAACAACATCAATAAATGCTAAAGAATTCATACCCAACGCTTAATTATAGGTTTTCTATCATTTTCCCCAAAAAGTCAAAAATCGACCCCGGGCCCGCTTGGTCAAAACACGAGGTTCGGACCAAAACCCAATCACCCATTCATCCACGAGCCGAATATGTAATTAGTTTCGAAATTCGACCCCAAAACGAGGTCTAAATTTCAATTATTCAAAAAGCCCTAACTCTACCCAAACCCTCAATTTTTACCATAACAATTCTTAGTTTTTGCTTTAAAAGTGAGGACAAACAGTAAGGAATTAAAAGAACAAAGTTTGGAATTGATTACCTATGACTTGGGGATGATAATTGTTGAAGAAAATCGCTCTTAGGGCTGTAAACCTCGAAAATATGGTGAAGAAGAAGGCCTGCCCGTTTTTATTCTATTTTTAAAAAGACTGGACGTGTACTCTATGCGTTCGCGTGCCTTTGGCCGCGTTCGCATAGGCTTAATCCCCTTGGCCTACGCGTTCGCGAGCCATTGGCCGCGTTCGCACAGTGTTATGGCCAACCCATTCCCCAGCTTCCCCCTTAGGCAGTGCGTTCACGTGGACATAGACGCGTTCGCGTAGAGCAACATACCCAAAGCTCCGCGTTCGCATCCCAGTCAGTGCGTTCGCATAGTATACAAAATAGGGGCCCCTGAGACTACACTAAGCGGTCGCGAACCTACCTATGCGATCGCATAGCACAAAAAAACTGGACTCTAGCAAACAACAAAAAACACCAGATTTCTAAGTTCAAAAACACTCCGACGCCTATCCGAAACTCACCCGAGCCCTCGGGGCTCCAAACCAAACATGTACACAACCTCAAAAGCATCTCGTGCGATTAAATCGCCAAAATAACATCTTAAACAACGAATTTAGCATAGAAATCCAAGAAAAATCTCAAAACTTTTAAAGTTTTAAATTTCACAAATACGGGTCCGAATCACATCAAACGACCTCCGTTTCTTACCAAATTTTACAGGCACAACTCAAACATCATATTGAACCCGTACCGGGCTCCGGAACCAAAATATGGGCCCGATACCATAAATTTCAATTATAATCAAATTTCCAAAAACTCTTATACTTTCAGTAAAACAATTTCTTTCAAAAATTCATTTCTCGGGCTTGGGACCTCGGAATTCGATTTCGGGCATACGCCCAAGTCCCATATTTTTCTACGCACCCTCCGGGACCGTCAAATCATGGGTCCAGGTCCGTTTATCCAAAATATTGATCGAAGTCAACTCCAATTCATTTTAGAAGCAAAATTTACTATTTTCACAAATTTTCACATAACGGCTTTTCGGATACACCACCGGACTGCATACGCAAATCTAGGTGAGACAAAAGGAGGTTTTTAGGCCTCGGAACACAGAATTTATTTCTACAACAGGTGATGACCTTTTGGGTCATTACAGAACTGTACTACTTGAGCCCTGTCATTTTCGTGCCTCCATTCCTTATAGTGCGTTGATTGGTCTAAATCTAAATCTTTCAATCCTACTCTCCCACAGATAGTAAGAACGCACATTTCAACAGCAAGTGAGGGAGAGGTAGTACCACCGGCTACAGCCAGTAAGGGAGGCCTGAGGCAGGGGCAGGTCTCCCCTCAAGGATCGCATAGTCTCAGCTAGAGGTGGAGTACCCACCGAAGCTTGTGGTAGCACTAAGGCAGTTTCAGCAAATCCACTTGCGGATTAGGTGGAGGATCAGATTATTGATGATCAGGTTAAGACTCCAGCACTAGTCCAAAGGGTTTTGTTACTGCACCAGTATTTCAATAAAATTGGTGGCCACTTTTTTATTTATTATAATTGTTGTTTATAGTGTATTATTTTTTTTATAAGGAATTTAGTTTTCTTATATATAAAATATTTAAATTCACTTAGTAATATTATTCTTTATATTGATAATGGTTAATTCAAATTAATAAGATTTTTGCTAAGTGTATGCAATACATTGCCTTAGATCTTGTTGTAAAAAATTTCATTTACCAAAATAAAAATTTGAATAGTTTAATTCAAAGTTGAAAATATTTCTAATGTTAATATATATATGTATATATATATATATATATATATACACACACTAATCTTAACATAAAATAATACAATTTATTATTAAATAGTTTTGGGGTCTTGACATTTTGAGTGCCTAAATCAAAAACTTCATTAGTTTTCCCATTGAGCAGCCCTGCTGAGGAAACAGTAAATCATACATTATAAACTTTTGCGGATCCTGACGTAAGAAGTTTGTTCTGCGTCGAATTTTGATTGTAGAGAGAACTGTGATAAGGGAACCTACTATTTGCGAATAAATAAATAATTGATAAACTTAACACAAATTGATATAAGAGGCTCAATTTGCTGAGGTGGGGGGAATTATTGACTTTATAGTTTTAGTTGAACATATCAAATCAAATGATTGAGGGCCTCCAGTTTGCTGCATCCACCCTACTGTTGGAAAAATTTGTAATGCCAGCTTTCGATATATGATTGGTAGATTCCCCCTCAATGATTGTCATCAGTTTTTCCTTAATTGACTTGCGCATAGTGTTGTGGAGGAAAAATGCAACTGATATTCAGGTCAAATTATAATAATTAAGTTATTGTAAATTGTAATTAATTATAAAACTAAAATTAAAATTTATCTTACTGTGATTAATCATAGCTAAGTATTATTGATTTATGTTTATATATATGTAACGAATTTATTAAATTGATGTAAATACGAAATGTAATTAAATTTTTTCAGCCAATTTATTGTTAGCTTAAGACTTCTCATCGGTGAATTTCTATAATGATAGTTTAGATAATTATTGAATTAGTGTAGAGATTGTGTCTAAGTAAAGTTGTTTACTTACAATTGGGTAAAGACAGAAGCAAAGAAGCACTATTTTGATTTTTTTTTTTGTTTTTTTTTTGCAAATATTCCTCTAGGCAAGCTGCCTAGTGACTAGTATATAAATAACAAAATTATCTACCTTTTTAAGTATTTGAAATTTTCTACTATATCGTAAAAATTTATTCTAAAACTTGTGCACTTTGACTGCCGAAATTAATAAAATTAAGTAGTATTTTGTGACCGCAAACACTATTCATGACATATGAATCTAGTATGACGAAAAATGACATATCTAAAGGGTCGTTTGGTAAAAAGGTGGTATAAACATGAATATTTCATAGGGTGGAATATTTCATAAGATTAGCTATCTCGCCTTGTATATGGAAAAATTAATCCCAATATGTTAATATAAAATTTATTTCGAAATTAATTAATATCTGATTTAAACATGAGGTAAATACACTCTCAAATTTTATCATTGAATTATTATTTATCTCTGGTACCAAACGAATACTAAGAGTTCAAACAAAATAAAATAAAATTCTTGAACAATTGTAAGGTAGCGTGAAATGGCTAATCGATCACAATGAAAAGCTAAAAACTGTTGAAATAGTATATTTCAGTACCCTTTCCATTGGCTTAAAGGGTAAAGTTATAAAATCAATACTAATATACAAGATATTGATTTTAAAATAAAGAAGCGTAATGTCAAGCTAGATAAACATCAAATTATATTTAGCAAAAAAAAAAAAAATTAAATTATAAAGGGATAATACATAATTACCCTCTTTGACTAATACACTATTTTGCCAACTACATGCTTAAATTTTACCGGAGTCCGATAAGCCCCTAGACTAGTTTAAAGACATGACATAGAGAGTGATTACACTCTCCATGAAGCGTGTGAGGAGTAGCAAAAGAGCACTCTTCTCCGGAAAACTCCATTTTATCCGAGTATTCTTATAGTGTGTCTTACACAAGTTACGTGTGAGGCCTCTTTTTATCTCACACATTTGTGGACCCACATCTTACACATTTGAGTCCACAAAATTCTTGAACCACACAGTTGTGAGATAAAAAAGAGGCCTCATACAATTAGCGTCAGTTGTGTGAGACATAAAATAAAAATTTTCCTCTTAGTATCCCATTAACCATAAAGCCAACTATTTTATCTCATTAAAAGTCTTTATTCGGATCATAGAAAAAAATCAAATCATAACAATTTGTATTTGAGGAAAATAATAGGCCATTAGCAGCTTCAATTTTACTCATTAAATGTCGTTCTTTAAGCTGATAATGCCTCCTTGTCAAAACACTAACTATATCACTTTTGAGCAATTTTTTCGTTTTGAAAATTTTGTTCGCAAAGAAGAACAAGAAGGTATTGCTAATTGGGTTATAAACATTTAACCTTTGAAATTGTATACATAATTAAGCAAGCACAAAGAGAAAATAAAACTAGTATTTTTTTATTTTCTCTTTAATTGTAGGAACATGCTGTATTGGGAAAAAACTGAATTTATAGATGACGTGTCATGACACGTGGACCGGTCAAATAGTCAAAGCGTGGTAATCAGTTAGAAGGCACGAGCAACAACAGATGCGGGAGAGAAGATACTTAAAGGCACGAGCTATTATTCAAATGAAATGAGACTCGTACCTGTTCGAGTCATTTAAAGCTCGAAGATCGGAAGGAATTGAAGAATTGAATCTGATAGCGTAAAGGAGTCCAAATTCAACATTAAATGCCAAATACGTTGAGAGAATTTGTATTTAATAGGAATGATTGAGTAACGTTTCTTTTAATGTCATTTATTGCTCATAATTGCCTCATTAAGACAAAGGCATTACACTTTCTCCTAGAACTAACTATAAAAGAGGAAGGTCTCAACATCTGTAGGACACGAAATATCATTAAGATTATACTGAAATATATACTTATTCATTGCTTTATTGTTGTTCTCAAAGTCTCTCATTTCTTGATTATCAGTAACCCGATTTCTCTCTTAATTTCTAGCTTTAACCAAATATTCAGTTTTTTGGTTAAACAAATTGGTTCCGTTACCGGAAATCTGATAATCTATTCTTTTTAAGTTACATTTTATCTGTTGTTATCATCATGTCAAACAACAACAACAATAACGGTGATGAAAATCAAATCCATCAGAATCAAGGGGATTTACAAAACATTAACGTGGTTCCTTCCCCTCAAAATTCACCACGTCAATATCGTGAAGGTACTCCTGCTCCTGAATCTCGTGCTGATGAACAAGAGCAATCTGAACATTTTGAAGGGCCAGATGAAGCTTTACAAAAAGTAATTGATGCACGGGTTAGCAAAGCTCTTCAAGCTCTAGTTAGTCGATTACCTGTTGCACCACCCATACCTACGCCTAATAACAATACATTGGAGAATCCTCGTTCTGGCCTTGTTAATTCTGGAAATGGAAGAACCCCCAGTGAACCACAGGAAGGAGAACCAGGTAATTCAAATAATTCTCATTTGCAAAATTTAGTACTAACTTTGCAGAAACAACTTAAGGAACAAAATGAGCGCATCGAGCAAATCCCTGGAGTTCCCCCTGTAATCAAAGGAGTGGATGTGGATAAATACTCGCAACAACCTTGGAAACCAAGTGCTGCTCCCCTTCCAATCCCTAAAAAGTTCAAAATGCCTGACATCTCGAAATATGATGGCACAACAGACCCACGTGATCATGTAACTGCATTTACTACAGGTGTAAAAGGCAACGA